>NC_142010.1:25749639-25913390 GCF_049901735.1 Notechis scutatus | reverse complement strand
CGAACTATTGGCAATGGGCAGAGTTAGCTTGCAATATTGCATTCTAACTACTGCGCCACCACAAAAAATGCTCCATAGAGAACAATGGATTCTCTTTTAACTACTGCAGTGTTTGCCATATGACTGCTACATTTGCTTAAAAGCCTCTGCAAAAAAATAAATAAATAAATTGAGACTGTCATGTGATGATCCACTTTATGACCACGACTTACAACCATAATTGGCAGGCTCCATTACTGTCATCAGTTGAGGACTACCTTTTCTTGGATTTTGTATCAAATGAGTTTGTGTAGTATCGGTATATCTTCTTGTTTCGATCAATTATATATATGAAGTTTTGCTTTAAAAAATGATATTCAGAACCTGTTTTGTAACAAGAGCATTCGTGATCATGTCTTCTTTTGAAGTATCTTAGAACAACCTTTTCTAACCCAGGATGCTCCAGAGGGTATTGGGATTATAAGCAGTGGTGGGATTCAAAATTATTTACTACCGGTTCTGTGGGTGTGGCTTGGTGGGTGTTACTTGGTGAGCGTGGCAGGGGAAGGATACTGCAAAATCCCCATTCCCTCCCCACCTCACTAACCTGCTTTCCAGCTCCATTCTCCTGTGCAAGGCAACAAAAGAAGCCCCAGCCAATCAGCTGGGACTTGGGAGGCAGAGAAGAGATGGGGTTGGCGGGGCCAGTCATAGGTAGTATTTGCTGGTTCTCCGAACTACTCAAAATTTCCGCTACTGGTTCTCCAGAACTGGTCAGAACCTGCTGAATCCCACCTCTGGATAAGGTCTAGTTGACTTAGTGAAGGTGAGTTTGCAGTTCTGTGGTTCCCACATAGCTAGAAAGTGCTAGTCTGAGAGGCATCTCTGAATTCACAAATGAAGGCAAATATACATGCGACATTCAGGATAATGTTGCAGGGCCCAATCTGGGTCGGTCACTGGGACCAGAGGTTTGGTTTTCTGAGTTTTCAGACTCATGACCAAACAAATCCCCAACTTTAAACTGTTAAAGGCATTTTGTGTAAGCCTTGCCCTCTATTTGTTTTTCTGTTTTTAGTCCCTCCCCCAACTGCTGTTTCGGTATTCAGTAGCTTCTGGTGACCTTTGAGCAGTTGTTAACTTTTGAGATTTATTTTCAGATTTCTTTAAATCTCAGTATTCCTCTGAATACCTACTTTTGCTTGGCAAACTCATTTCGGTTCCGGTTCTGTTACCTCCTTGGGAAGAGGCCTATTATATCAGTATCAGTTACATTAAAAACATCAGTGTGAAATAGAAAGCGGAACTATAGATGAAAATATTGATTGTTGATTCTGGTTTGTTTAATAGAAAGTTAGTCAGGACCTTAGGCAGATATGAGGTAGAGACCGAACTTCAAGCTTGCATGCAAGACTGAGCTACGGTCTTTTCTATGAGATTGAAATGACACCTGTCCAATTCTGGCTGTGGGATGGTATGTGAATATTAATGAAAGGGACCGGGTATTGGTTGCTTGGTCAAAGATCAATTCTTAAATTCATGGCTGAGTAAGATTTGGAATGGGGGATTATATGTATGTATGTATGTATGTATGTATGTATGTATGTATGGTATTCAGCTTTGTTCGGGTATTTTCGCACGTCATTGTAGTTGTGCTTTTAAAGTTGTAGCAACGTTTCGGCAGAATCTCATCTGCCATCATCAGGCTTCTGTACAATACAGAAACCTGATGATGGCAGATGAGATTCTGCTGAAATGTTGCTACAACTTTAAAAGCACAACTACAATGATGTGCGAAAATACCCAACAAAGCTGAATACCATACATGTAAGGAAAACTTAAAACACACACACACACACACACACACACACACACACACATGTTTTCTGAGGTTCTCGCGGTATTTGTATGTGGATCTTTGGTTATTCAGGTTTTCTCCGCGTAAGATTGGAGGTATCTAGGCAACGTTTTGATGAAGTCTCATTCATCATCTTCAGGCTTGTGTCTTCAGCTCTGTGCTTCTCAGCACAGAGCTGAAGACACAAACCTGAAGATGTTGAATGAGACTTCATCGAAACGTTGCCTAGATACTTCCAATCTTACGCGGGAGAAAACCCGAATAACCAAAGATCCATATATATATATATTTTCCCTCTTTGCATCATTATCTGTATCTTCCTCAATCTAGGGTTCTCTGCCAGAGTCCTGGGAGTTTCAGGGTTCGGTGCTGGTTCTTTGCTGTTCACTCTTCCAGACAGAGAGCATTGAGGTTCTTCCTGGGAGCTGTTGGAGCTGAAAGTGTCCCAGTTTAGGAGTCACAGCCCCAAATGCTCTTACCACCACTGACACCATTTTGGGCTTTACTGTCCACATGCCCTCTAGTTCCTCTTGCAGGCGCTGGCACTTCTTCAGATTCTCCCTCTCCTCCTTCCATGATGTTACTGTCACAGCCTGCCCTCTTTCTGACTGGTACATCGTCTCTGTAGTTGGACTTGGGGTGGAAACCTCTCCCTACTTTCTGAGGAGCTTCTGGGTCTTCACATTGGCAGGCTCCCTCTCCTCTTTTGAGTAGGTGCTGCTGCTTTTGTAGCCAAGCATTTCTAGGACTACAGCCTCTGCACATGTATCGGTTGGTTAGTAACAGGAATTGTCATAAGAGCTCTGTGGGCATCTTTTAAACATATTATATAATGAAACTTCTTCCCTGAGCCTTGATAATTGTAGAGTTGTAATTGCAGGAATGTTCCAATCTCGGATGGCAAACCTCAGATAAAGAATGTTTCCAAGCAAATACAACTCAGGCAAACAAAGTCACTAATCTAAAGGAGGATTAGAGAGAGGAAGTAAACATATGTTAGACTTTAACTAGAGATAATTAATTGTACTAATTACTGTGCTAAACAGTAACGAAAGTTAAGCAGTAACCAAAGTTAACCAATGATGGAGGATAACTAAAAATGTGTATAAATGCAAGACTAGACTCCAATAAAGATCATCATGATTCAGTTGTTCATGATCAAACAACTAGACCGCCTCGTCATTACAACAGATAATCAGTGTTGAGGGTTTATTGTAGCTAGTGTCAATTTTGAAACGGATCAGGCTTGTCACAGCCATTTTCTCAGCCTGACACACTTTGGTGGGAGGAGGGAGCTTTGGAATGTCAGACCAGACATCAACAACTTACTATCTTGTGGGAACCAAGGTCATCCTACCAGGTGTTGGCGAGAGACTGGAAGAGGTTACCAAGGAGACCCCAGAACATCTAATTGGACTATGTGACCTGTGACCAGAAGGAAGGGAGCTGTCTAATCTTTAATTATACTGAAAGTGCGGGAAATAGCCACAGCTAGTTTGCTTTTCAACTGTGCCAAGATGATGTGTTCTGTAAAGCAGTTCTTTGGGAACGCTAAAAGTCTCAGGAGATGCCGAATTGATTGGGTTCATTCCTTGGAACCTTGGCAGCTGGTTTATCCATGATCTGATGCTTCGTATCAGCTGCTGCTCTTGTAATGGATTGGGATGGCAGTGACGTTCCAGCTTCAAGAATTGGCTGCACAATCCAGTTTCGGCCCTGGGATGTTAATGTGTAGTTGATCTATCTCAAGTTGTGAGAGCAACTTCTTCACTATACTGTATTGAATTGTTGAGTAACTAGTTGTTTCTCAGGTTGGTTTGTCTCATCTATATATGGATTGTTCTAGTAGCCCACTTACTATCAAATTGTTCTGGTTCTGGTCCATCTTAGATGGACCTTGTCAATCTGGGTGACATCTAAGCTCCCGTTACTCTCCCAGTTCATGCCATTCTCTAATTCTGATATCTCATCTAACCTCAAAACAAGGTACAACTTATGTAATAATGCCATTTAAAGTTAAGGCGCTAATTCAAGAGTTGAAGGCGATGGGAGAAAAGGAAAAGGGAAAATCAACTAATTTTCCAGGCACAAATATTGTACACACCCAGACATAGCTTACCTAGAACTGTATAATATGAATAAGATTACAAGGAAAAAGCTTAGATCAAGGGATTTTCAGCTCATCAACTCTGATCAACAGTTTCAGATTATTCATCGATCCCTAAACTTATATGAAAGCCATTTAGTAAATACTGCTTTATTACTGCTACTGATAATAACAATTATGCACAACCCTTATTATGTTTTGGGGTCAGTATTGACCATTTTGGGGAACCTGGCTTGGATCAATCTGTAATCTATTCATTTATTAAAAACCCATGCATATTTAGCTGTTTGTTTCCCTACATGACTGTTTCCTTCCTATTCTCCACCTCTTCTCGGAGAAGAGATGGCACTAAGTGGTAGGAACCAGATTGAGAAGATAGGCTGACTCTTCTTGGGATGGAAGACACAAGAACAAATGGAGTTGCCCTCCTTTTAAATCCTTAATGGAGGGGGAAACTTTTTTAGTTTGATTCTATAAGGCAGGGATCTCCAACCTTGGCAACTTTAAGACCTGTGGACTTTAACTCCCAAAGCTGGCTGAGGAATTCTCAAAGTTGAAGTCCACAAGTCTTAAAGTTGCCACGGTTGGAGATGCCTGCTATAAGGCCATCGTGGAATCAGGAAATGCTTGAATTCCTCGCCTTTGCCCTTATCTGCCCTCTATTCAGATTGGCAGGTGTGGTTTTGTTTGATAAAATCTTTGGTACCTGAACCTTTTTGGGAGGTTTTCTTCTTTTTCACTTCTGTTCCTTATAATCAGTTTAAGATATTTATGTATTCATCAGTACAGCTTTTGCTCCTAACTACGACTATGAGTTACGCCAGCTTCAGGAAATCCTCATGTATATAAGCTGCATGCAGTGGAACACCATTGGCTGAACTTGATTGTTTGTTTTGTCCTGTGTGCATTTTCCCAAAGCAATCTGGTCACATAGATTCTTGCCCTCATTCTTTTAAGCGACTTTTGCCAGCTCTGACTCAGATACGATACTTTTTATTTTTTATTTTTAAATTCAGGAAAAGATGCAGAAATGTTTGGAGCCCTTGGAAAAGAAATTGCAAGAGATCGCCCACTGCAAATCCCGAGAAGAAAAGAAGGCTGGGGAACTCAAGGCAGGTGTTGAGTCCTCTGTTCACTGTCGAAGGACAGAGTATTTATTCTTAATTAATTCTTCACTGTAGCCAAAAGAAAAAAAAACAGTTGTAAAGTGTAATGTTAAAACTTCAGCCTTTTGTACCTCTGTCTCCAGAATAGATTATATTAGATTGGAATAGAATAGAATAGAATAGAATAGAATAGAATAGAATAGAATAGAATTCTTTATTGGCCAAGTGTGATTGGACACACAAGGAATTTGTCTTTGGTGCATAAGCTCTCAGTATACCTAAAAGATATAAGGGATAAATCATGATCATAAACACATTCATCATGAATCATAAGATACAACACTTAGTGATAGTCATAGGATACTAAATAAACAATCAAAATCATCCTAGGAAATTAAACAAAACAATATAAATTGTAAAGATACAAGCAACAAGGTTACAGTTAATTTATACATTTTTCTTTCAGCTGAGGGTGCTTACGACATTACAAAATCCTTAAATGGTACCCAGGTCAGATAAGAAAGGCCCCTCTTGGTTTCAGAAATGTTTAAAAGGTATAATATCCCAAATAGTAACAATACAGGTAGTCCTTGTTTTATAGCCATTCATTTAGTGATCATTCAAAGTTACAATGGCACTGAAAAAAAAAAAGACTTATAACCGGCCCTCGTAAATACAACCGTCAAAGCATCCTCATGGTCACATGAACAGAATTCAGGCGCTTGGCAACCAGCATATATTTACAAGGCTTGTCGTTTCCAGGGGTCACATGATCACCATTTGCAACCTACCCAGCCAGCTTGGGACAAGCAAAGGCAATAGGGGAAGTTGGTTTCTCGTTAACAACCAGGTGACTCACTTAACAACTGCAGGGATTTGCCTAACCATGGCACGAAGGACATACCGTGTTTCTCCAACAATACGCCCCCCCCACAATAGGAAGACCCAGTATGTTTTCTAGGCATAAAATGAAATTAAGCCCCTCCCCCCAAATTTAGGCCTAGTTTAAAACATGCAAAATTGGGGGGGGGGGGGAGAAGGCGGGGGGGAACTTGCCATTAGGAGTGCCCCACGGGCAGCTATGCCTCACCATCAGCCGCTCCTAACAGCCAATCATGGTGGAGCACGGAGGGCTCCCTTACCCCCACCAAGCGCTTTGCTGCAGACCTGGGTCAGCGGGCGGCGTCGGCATGGATGTCCGGCAGTGTTTTGGCCGCTTCTCAGGCCTCCATAGCTTCCACGGTTCCCACCAGTGCTGGCGCCTCTCGCCAGCGCCATCTCCAACAACAGCGTCTGAGTCGCTCCCGCTTTCCCCCCATAACAACAGGAAAAAAAAAGATTTTGAGGTACCTGGGAGTGCCACGCGCTGCGTTTTGGTTTAATCCCGAGCGGCTGGGTGGGCATGAGAAGAGCCGAGCGAGCGTCTCTGCTGCTGCTACCCTTGGTGCTCCAGCCTCAGGCTCTGCAAGTTTGCAAAAGTCCCGGTGCGCAGCCCGTTCCTGCATTCCAAGCACCCAGGCCGAGCTGCAGCTGTCCCTCTCTCACTAGCACCGTCTCCAACAACAGCGGCAGCAGCGGCGGGAACTGGGAAGCGTTTCAGCCGCTTCTCGGGTGGGGGAGCCACCTCTGTAACTTCCACGGTTACTGCCGCTGTTGTTGGAGACAGCACTGGTGCGTGGAGGGGAGGGGGGGAAGAAATTAATTCACCCCCGAAAAGACATCCTAGCTGTTTTTTTCAGGGCTCAAAAAAAATAAATAAGACCCAGCCTTATTATATGAGAAACACAGTAAAATCAACTCACTTAACGACTGCCTTGCTGAACAATGGAAATTCTGTCCCCAATTGTAAGTCAAGGACTACCTGGAAAGATAAATTCTCCGATAGGAGTCTGAATATAAATTCTTCAGAGATATTTAGAAGCATTAAGAACATCCAGAAAAGTAATGCGATAGTACTAAAGCTCATTAAAAATAACTGGCCTGTCCAAGAAGCTCAAGAAACAAGACATAGAAATGTTTTTTCCCAATATTATCCAACTTTTTCTTCTTATGTATCTGCAGCGGAAGGTTGAGGACCGCCGTCAGCTCATCATTAATGAGTTTGAGGAGCTACACCTGTTTCTAGCAGACGAGCAGGACATATTAATGCAACGCCTAGAAAATGAGGAGAGGGAAATTTTACAGAAGTTGAAGGAAAATGTGACGGAGCTTTCAGAACAACGATTTGCCCTCAACAGTCTTATCACTGAAATCGAGGAAAAGTGTTTGCAGTCAGGCATGGACATGCTCAAGGTATGAGTTCACCCCCAGAAATTTTAAGTGCTTCTGTCTGTGAATCTCAGAACGTGTGTTCTGGGGAGAAACGGGGCATTTCTGGTATAATTCAGATTGTTTGGGCATATAACAAAAAAGCGAGTTTAGAATCAGAGGGAAAAATCTGGGAGAGTTTCAAGAAATTTCCACAGGAAAATGCTTTCTGAGAACACATCTATACGACTTTTCAAGAACTCAAGGCAGCATACTTAAGTGCCTGGCTAACCTAGCTGTTTCTAGGTAGTCTCGAGTTATGACTGGACATTTAATGACCATTCAAAGTTACAATGACCTTGGAAAGGGTGCTTCATAGCCCATAAAGCCTTTCCAGCTGTTGTAAAATGTTGCACCAGGCCCCTCCACAGTCACATTTTTGGGTGCTTCACTATCACAAACAGTTGCCATATCCTGCAGTCATGTAGCTGAGATTTGTGAAGTTGTTTATTTTGCTGATTTTTGACAAATAAACCTCCCTTTGGGGAGAATGGAGTCACTTCACAACTGTGTGATTTGCTTAACAACCACCATAAAAATGGTCAAAAAATTGGATCCAGTCACATGGATTTCTCAATTTCTGACCACAACAATTTATAACTGAAATTCTAGTCCCAATTTTTGGTCATAAGTTGAGGACTTACCTGCATTTTACAGTGGGTAAAGGATAGTTAAGTTGAATGATGTAAAGAATAAATTCAGGATTTGGGGAGAGGGTGGTTGAGTCAGGGCTTCCTTAAATCCGAGTTCAGCATTGTTGGAAGCCTTTAATAGGAATGCTGGACTCTTCCATCTGTGTAATTCTAAACTTATGCCAAAGTGTTTATTCCTTCCCTTAGAAGGCTCAAGAATTACAAGCTGATATTTAAAAATCACAATCACACTACAGAGTGTATAATAATAATAATAATAATAATAATAATAATAATAATAATAATAATAATAATAATAATAATAATTAATAATAATAATAATTAATAATTAATAATAATAAACCTAATCTAAAACCTATCTAAAACATTTAGTAAGTTAAATAGTTTAAAAATGCACTAAATCACAAATGCACTGTTTGACTCAAGACAGTTACTGCCTTGGAAAAGAAACTGTTTCTCAATCTATTAGTCCTCATTTTAAGACACCTATAACGTCTCCCTGATGGTAACAGTTCAAAATATGAATGACCAGGATGAGAACAACCTGTGGAGATTTTTAGTGCTCTAGAGAGGAGTCTGGTCTTCGGAATCTCTTCCAAAGAAGAAAGAGAGCAACCGATGATTTTTTGTGCTGTGTTTATAACTTTCTGGAGCATCTTCTTATCCACTGCAGAGCATCCAGCATACCACACCATTACACAGTATGCCAAAATGCTCATCTAAATAGCTAGAAAAAATGATTGAAATAAAAGAAGCAATATTGCGTGATCACACAGGGAAATTTAATTAGTTTTGAGTGTCTGCTACAGCAGCTTCACAATTGCAGTTTTCTTTCATTTGAAGTGATTTTCAAATGCCAGCTTTAGGGTACCTGTCAAGGTTGTGTAAGCCTATCTTGTTTCCTGTGTACATCCTCTTTTAACTGATATTTATTTGATGGTTGATGAGGCTAGAGCTCATTTCTGTGCCTTTGTATAGTTCTTGTGGCTTCCTGTTTAAATGTGTTGGTTTCTAACTCTGCAAACATGTTGTGAGAGGACAATATAAGTTGATGGGATCCCCATCCTATGTGCCAATCCTTTTGGTGTAATACTTCCTATGCAAGTGGGATTTTTAAATTTAATATGTGAGTTTTCATAAGATCAGATGAAATCTTAATATTATTTCCTGTCTTTATACAGGACGCGAGGAGCATGTTTGAGAGGTAAGGAACAAATTCCTTTTCAATGAATTCAGTTGAACTACTTCTTATAGAGGCTGGTAAGATTGTTGTTGTTATCACTAGAGAAGCAATACAACTAACTTAAAAATGAAAAGTCAAAGTTGAGTATCTGGAGGAATATGTATGTGTTCCTATATTGACACCATTTTTAAAATTCATTTAATTTTTTAAAGTGAAATTAAGGTGGGATACTTTACACCAGGATTCACCATCTTTAGTGACACGTACTATGTTACTTGGGCTTTGAATTGCATTTTGGGACTATTAAAAAAAATAATACCAAGAAAAATGTCCATTTAGCTTAATGTGAATTTTATTTGCAATACATTACTAAAAGTACTTTGTAGCATCTGTTTCAATGTTATCAGTAAGCATACAACATCGAGCTCTTATTATAAATAAAGTAAAAACAAACAAAAAACTCAAAACGGCAGACTGTGGATAGACCACTAGACCAGCAGTCGTCCACCAGTGGGCCGCAGCCCACTGGTGGGCCTTGAGAAAATTTTGGTGGGCCGAAGAGAAATCTCACTCCCAGAGCATCCCCCCAAAGCAATTAATCCAGGCTGTAGGCTGCACCGCCCACATGGCCTGCGGAAACCCTCCCCGTCCACTCCTTACCCAACAAACTTGCCTGCTAAATTGCTATTTTTCTTTTTTCCGACCATCATCTATTCTGCTCTGCTGGGAGATTTAGATTAGCTAGGAAGCAGAAAATGGTTGGATTTTTTGCTTTCTAGCTAGTATTTAGATCTTCAGCTCTGCTTTTAAGCACAGCCGAACCTCCCTTAGGACTGAAGGTTTGCTTGCAAGCAAATTCAGTGCAGACTCACGGCAAGCAAATTTGAGAGACTGAGCTAGCTGATGGCAGATAGATAGATCACTGAATGATTCTGTGAGCAACTCAATCTGCCTGCTTTGTCTGATTTTGGGTAAAAGTTGTTCTCTTTTTTAAATAAAAAATTCAATATTTACATACATGGAGTGTTGTGAGTTAATTTTGTGAGTTTGCTTGCAAGCAAATTTTATGTGACAGACTGAGCTAGCCAATGGCAGATAGATAGATTTCTGAATGAATCTGTGATTCTGTGAGCAACTCAATCTGCCTGCCTGCTTTGCCTGATTTTGGGTAAAAGTTGCTCTTTTTTTATAAAAAAAAACATCAATATTTATATCAATATTTATAATATTTATATAAATATTTATATTATTTATATATTTATATTATTTATATATTTATATTATTTATAATATTTATATATTTATAATATTTATATAAATATTTATAATATTTATATACAAGCCATACCCAGCCAGTCACATGACCACCAAGCCACACCCACAAATTAGGCCACGCCCACAGAACCGGTTAGTGGTCCCTGGGATCTAAAATTATGAGTTTGGTGGTCCCTGAGGTCCAAAAGGTTGGCGACCCCTGCACTAGACCACCTTTTTCTGCCATTAGTATTCTGTGTTTCTGTGTCTTTGGCCACAATCGGATAACTCTGGAATTCAATTCAATAAAGGTGCAGATGTGAAACAGAGGTTTGCTCAAGATGTGTAGCTCAGGGGTCTTCCAACCTTGGCAACTTTAAGACTTGTAGACTTCAACACCCAGAGTTCCTCAGCCAGCTTTGCTGGGAGTTGAAGTCCACAAATCTTAAAGTTGCCAAGGTTGGAAGACCCCCCTGTGTGGCTGAACAGATCTTCCTCGATCCAACCTGATTATAAATAGTCCTCGACTTACGACCACAATTGAGTTCAAAGTTGCTGTTGTTAAGCAAGACGGTTGTTAAGTAAGTTTTCCTCATTGTCCTCCTTGGGACTATCATCAAGTTGTTAAGTTAGTAACACAATTGTTAAGTGAATCTGGCTTCCCCATTGAACTGTGGAGTCACAAAAGGGGAGTCACATGACCTTAGGACACGGCAGCTGTCATAAATACGTGCCCTTCGCCAATCGTCCAAATTTTGAGGATGCTGCAGGGGTTGTAAGTGCGGGAAAAAACGGTCCTAAATCACTTTTTTTTCCCCAGTGCTGTTGTAACTTTGAACTGTCACTAAGTGAACTATTGTAAGTCGCGGACTATCTGCAACTAGCAGAAAAAGTTGTTTCAGGAGTGTGGCCTGTTTACCAGCTTTGGCTAGGAGGCCAGGTAAAGCCTTATTTAGGCAGAGATAGGCTGGTGTTTAAAAAGAAAAAGAAAAAAAAAGTGGGGTGCATTCTGAGAGTTGAGGCTGACTGGATTGTACCCAGTTGCTCTGTTCTTTTCCTTGCAGATGTGAAGAGGCGGAAGCCCAAGGTTCGAGTCAGGTCTCCATTGAGCTGGAAAAGAATTTCTACAGTTTCCCAAGGCAGTACTTTGTCCTGCGCAAAATTATTAAGAGCCTCACAGGTGAGTTACGACTCTGCCTCCGGTGTTTCCCGCCCCCATGTGGACGGAAAGAGCTTTAAGGAAGAAAGACTAGCCTTTTTGATCTGGAATCTGCCAGGTAGTCCTCGACTTACAACCATGGTTGAGTCTGGAATTTTGGTTATAAGTTCGAGGCCATTGAGCAGGTCACTGCACGGTCTGACTTTATAGCTGCATCCTGGCTTTCCCAGGCTTGAACATTACATGGAATTCAGAGTGTCTCGGGATGGGGGAGACCCCGGGAGGTCTGTAATTTTTGAACGGTCACTGAATGAATTGTTGTTAAGCGAGGACTATCTGCATTTGCCGGTTCACTAAATAATCACCATGGGCATTTCAACTATTACACAGTGTCCATTTATTAGAAGGCTCTGGCTGCTCCTGTGGGAGTACACTTCCTGCTCCAAATGTTTATTCTGGAGAATGTGGCACATTTCCAGGCAAAACCATCCGTTTTCTAAGAAAGATTGTGGAGTCCAGAAGTGCTATATCCCTTGGGTTATACTTTGGGGAAAAAAGCATTAATCAGAAAAGTTTGTCAGCTGGATCTCCCAATATCTCTAATGATCTGTCATGCATTGCTGTGAAATAACAATAGCTAATGTAGATCAGTCTTTTACAATCTGTTATTTTGTAGATGTATTTCTGAGAATTATGGAATTTGCTATCGCAATACATCAGGAAGGTAGCAAATTTGGAAGGCAAATTGAACTAGTCATGTTACCCAGTGTAGACTTTTTGTAAATAAAGAACATTTCCTCAGAAAACCATCTGCCACATGGCTTATATATCAAAACAAATGTCTTATACTTTTAGCTGCTTATTTGTCTGCCAAATTGTAACTTATCGATTTCACTAGACAACAAACATTTTGCTCCCTAAAATCTTTTTGGTGTTATCTTATAGATTTTTGGTTGCTAATTGCAAAAATAACCTGTAATTTAATGTATTATGTACCGTTCTATAGATAACCTTCTGTTTTTACACAAAGGCAATGTGCAATCTTCAGCACCTGTTGACAGTGCTGCAGATATGAAAGAAACACATGAATACTTCTGGAATATCTTTAGAAATCTAAGAGCATTGGCTCGGCTGCATGGAACTGAACAATGAACAACGAACTGTTGTTACATATGCAATTGGGACAGCCATGCAAGAGATTCGTATTACATTAAAAAGAAATGGCCATGCTAAAAATATTTGGTTCCAGGACTGAAAAATATGGCAGGTGAACCTCTTGTTGACCCAACAGTTATTATTTCCTCCACTCCACATAAAACTCAAGACTGATGAAAAATTCTATGACAATGATGAACAAGGAAGGTGATGGTTTTCGTTATTTGAGACAAATGTTCCCAAGAATAACTGACGCCAAGATTAAGAAAGGAATTTTTGTTGGTCCACAGATCAGATATGTTGTCAGTAACAAATTGTTTTGAAGATGTGTTAGTGGGGCCAGAGAAAATCACGTGAAAAGCATTCAAGGATGTTGATAAGAATGTTTTTGGCAACTATACAGCAACAAATTATATTCAGCTGGTTGACAAACTTCTTACAGCATACAAGATCGTGAAGTACAACATGTCATTGAAGATTCATTTTCTGCATTCACACTTGGACTTCTTTCTCCAAAATCTAGTGCATTCAGTGATGAACACGGTGAGAAAAATGGTATCAGGGCAACTGGAATCCATCAGAGCTGGCTGGCTATTGTTGGACACTGCAACTTGATGCATCAGACACTGAGTATAAACAAGCCTTTGGAACTAGATCCTCTTCGTACCAATTCAATTGAGAAGAATCTATCTTGAAAGGGTGATTTAAAAGCAGCCCCTTCTGTCCTTGGGAATACAGTGATCCTATCAGTGTTACTTTTTCCTTGATCTTAGATGACCTATTGAAGATCCTCAGAGGGTATCTGGATTTTCTCATTGAGATAAGAGGTTATGGCTGTAGGAATGTTCCAGTACAGGATGTATCATTTTATGCCTAGATTGTGATCAGTGTCAAAAGGAGTTGTGGCTCTCCAGAACACATTTTATAAAACCACAAACTGTAGCATTTATTACCTTGTTACCATTTGCCACTTCTTGAGACAGGGCTATGTAATCTCATTTTACCTTCCATCATTTAGGATGTTCTGCACACATTTAATACATGCACATAATAATTATTCACCAAATATACCTGTGGAGGATGGGAGAATGGTTATTGCAGAAGCTTCTTCTACCACCAGACTTTCCAAATAAGCACAGTCTCCATCTTTAATGCACTGGCACAATGGCACATCTTCCGGAGAATTTGTCAGAAGATTGGAAAATGCTTCCAGATCCTCTTAACTGATCTCCTATGTTGATCTGCAGAATGTGGAGGTACAAGTCCTTTTTCCTTCCCTCGGAGAACTGAAGTTTCTACTGAATCTCAAGGATCTCACATTTTAAACCCTGAACAACCTGATTTGTCTCTACAGGATCTGGATTTCCAAGTAGTATGGGACAACACAACCAAATTGCAGCGTATCAAAAGTCAAGGATGATGGCTCTCAGTTCTTTTTCTAATATACTATCATTGTTGAGGCACCACAGTCATGTTCACAGAACAGACAACATTCAGTTCCAGTGGATTAAGAAGGAAAGGAGTTCATGGAAGCATTGGGAAGCTTGCCCTTAATGGATTATAATCTGTATTTTTAAAAATTTTTACTATGTTATTGAAGGAAGGAAAGCAGCACTGTTTTTCTATAATATTTAGGGGCAGATTGCGTGTAGCACAAGCCTACAGTACAGAACTAGAGGCATACAGAACAACAAATTAGACTGCCAAATATATTGTCTGCTGCATTTATCTTTTTAGTTTTTAGTTTCTAAATGGAGGGCATACTGGATGTGATGTATACGCTTGAAACTTCATGGATTTTCAGCAAAATCAATTTTTTTGTTCTCGGTAATGGAATTAAACACTCACTCAAGCATTCTCTAATCACTTCACAGTTAAATGTATTAAAGAAAACTGCACCTCAGTTCCAAGGATAAAATGTCTTGAAGGAAATTATTTCAGTCTCATAAGCAGCAATTTCAGTAGACAACAGGACTGTGATGATTTTGGCCCATTTATCGATCACCCTGAATTGCAACGACTATAATCAGTTGGATAGCCTTCATTGTCAACTATAATCAGTTGGGTAGCCTTCATTGAGTTTGTAGTCCCATCCTAGTCAGTCAGTCATTTTTCTGGAAGGTACATATGCTATTATTCAAAGACACTATAATAGAGACTTTCCCATGACATCTGGCAGAATTTTTATTCTAGCGATGTTGCTACCCCTAAGAACAGACACTTGGGGCCTATCCTGGACGTGAGGGATATGAACTGTTTCCTCTCATCCACATTCAGGATATTCCATGTTATCCTTCCACCATTACAAGAAGGGCAGTGCTTTACATCTGTCAACCTGACTTGATATTGTAGGTGTATGTTCTCACATCAATACCATTTTCAGCCATCAAAAATCCTGATGACTCGCCTTCAGCTAAACCATGGCTTTGTGGTTTTCAATATCTATAACAGCAATAGTGGCATCTCTACAAGCATGAGAAGGTGATTATCAAACAGTCAGCGTGGCTGTTGATAATTTCCACCAGAAAATAATTATGCAGGGCATATGTATGGCCCTATTCTTGCTTGAGTACATAAGCTTGAAAGTTGACTTCCGAAGGAATCGTACTTCTCTTTCTCTCAGGTTCCAAAATCCCTTGTAACTAAGATCGTTGAGATTGACTTCAGACCAAGTGGATACAATCTCTACACTGGTCCCATGTATCCATTCCTTGAGTCCAGTTTTTGCTCATGTGTTCTTATACCTCCTGAATCACAAGAGTGCAAAGTACAAGACTCCTTTTGTGACTTTGGTGCTTGGTCCCTCCTACTGGTTGCAAAGATATTAAACATCGGTCAGATGGCACTTTACATCCTAGAAGAGTAGGTACTTCACTGGAATATGTGGACAATTTGGTAAAAGACACACAATTTGATCAAACCCGCCTCTCCAGCTCTGATTCTGGATGCCTGTTTCATAAAATGGTGGACATATTGTCTATTCCTAGGAATAAAAGGGTCATAGTTAAAGAGGAAAGAAGATGTTTCATATCAACAAGCGAAGACCTCTAGTGCTATTTAAGACTTAATTGTTTTTGGAAGTATTACTGAACATTCCCTGTTGGGCAACACAGTTACATGGGCAGGAAGGAACCAACTTCTCCCCTTAATTATTACTTTCACTACACCTTTGGAACTGATGCATGAAAGAAGTGATGAAGGTTCCTGGATGCCCATCAGATGGTCTAATCCAGGGGTGTTAAACTTGCATCATCACATGACGTATCGTGACTTTTTTCCCCCATTTGTTAAAATGGGGGTGGGAGTGTCTAGCACGTGACCTATCTGGCCCGTAGGCCGCGAGTTTGACCCTCCTGGTCCTTGCTTACATGATGTGTATGGAAAGTGATAAAGTGATGTAGTTACACTTTTCTGGCATTGTTCCTCCAGCAGATGTTCTATTTGCCACTGTAGCCAAACTCAGTTTCTACATTAGTATTGCAGCTGGTTAAGAGGCTCCAAAATCCTTTTCATCCTTGTGACCAGAATATTTCAAGTCAAAGAGACAGAACTGATTGGATCTTAATTGCCAACTCATAGCCTGACAGGCCCTGGTTTACATGGTTCTGTGTTTACTATAACAGCACATACATCTGTCTACCAAAAAAACTTGTTGGAACTTTGTAAGGACTGAATGAAATACCTGGATTTGCTGCCACTCACATTCATGGTGTGGCAGATTGATTTACTTGAAATCTACTTGATTTCAGATGGAAAGACTTTTATACAACACAAACACTTTGCCTGTAAAGGGTATACTTTGGATGGCAGACATCCATGAAGTTTGCATTATGTTACCATTTTATACTGGGCCGTTTTTGTTATCTCCAGCATCGCAAGTCTCTTTTTTTCCTCAATAAAAGTTGATGTCACCTTAACATCCATGTTTAGATAGGCAGTGCTTCCATTTTCTCAGATAATACTGTTCATGAAGAGATTGTTGAGTCTCTCTATATTTATACTTTTGTCTGTCCTGTTTCAATTTCATATTTTCTTCTCTCATTAAACCGATTTTCTCCTGTAGTTACTAATTGGAGTATGACACCTTTATATCTTTTAATTTTATCCATTCAACTCTTATTTAAGCTTCAATATATACCTTGAGGTTATAACATTCAATATAATACATAACTTCCAATCGAATTCTGCTTGGTACATTCTTAAAATACACACTATATTCTTAAAAAGTGATTATAAATATATGTAATTAAAACACTCATTCCATTCCAATTCAGTTCTATCATTAATATTCATTAAAGTCTTAACATCTTTAACATTTCTATTAAATATCATACTTCCTTGGGAACACTTATAAGCTTTCCGTAATTAATTTTTTTCCCTATTTCTCTTCCCTTATATTTTATAAAGCATTAAATAATTAAAATGTTCCCATCCTTTCCTAATTCAATTCTCTCATTCATTTTATTTCATTTATTTATTAACATTTTACTAGATTACAATAACTATTTTATCCATCATTTTAATCATACATTGTTTCATATTTTCTAAAATTATTTCTATTTCTAATACAACAATACTATCTTATGTACCTTTGCAGAATACCTTTTTCAATTAAATTTTCACCCATTATCTCTAAATAGGCCCTGTTTCTCCATATCTTGTTTCTGTCCTTTATAACTTCTTTTCCTTTCCTTCTTCCCTCTCTTCTTATCCCTCCCCTTTTTACCCCCTTGTCTCTCTACTTCTAATTCTCTCTTCTGTATTCCCCTCTTCTGTTGCTTTCTAATATTATACTTATTTTTCAAACTGTTCTTCCGTTTCTTGGTTGTTTTTTCAAATCTTAAACTTTTCATTCTCTTTCCCCCCTTTACTTTTTTTCCCCCACATAAAATTACTTGTTCATTAAAGATGGCTTCTTCTTTGTCCCAGTCTTCTTGTTCTGCAGGCATTTCTTGTTGTTTCTCATACTTCGAGATCTCCATTTCTAAGAATTGAAATACGAAGCCAAAAGAACCTCTCCTTTCTTGTGCATCTTCTTTGTACTTTTTAAGTTCAATTTTCAGTTCATCTAAAAGTAGTGCCATGTTAAACACTTTTAAACAACCACCCAATTGATTTTAGTCATTCAAATGCAATAACCAAAAATCCAGAGATCAACAAATAATCCAAATACTCCCAAGCTGTTTCTTCATGCTTCTTTTTTCCACTTTCTCTTCCTGGGGTTTTACTATTTTGTTGCCAAGTTTCAGTTAAAATGTATCTTTTAGAAGTCTTGTTGAGGTTTTACTGTAAATTCCTTCTAATTCCAGGCAGTCTCCTCCCTTTTTTCCAGATCCTGCCCTTTTATTCTTTTTCTCTCCTTTCCTGCTTTTAAAAGCTTTTAAGTATCCAGAAATCTTTATTGTCCCTTTGACATTTTATTTTTAGCTTAAATGCCTATTGATGTCAAAGTGGATTTTTTGTTTCCAATTTCTCATTTAAATCTCTTAGCTGTCAGTATAGGGAAAGGGAGAGAAGAAAAAAAATGAATCCTTTCTCTTTTCTCTCTCCTTCGCTGCTTCAAAATCTTCTTTGGGAACAATGTTACTTTTTTTTTTTTTAGTTTAAATTCCAGGGTACCTTAGTTGTTGCTTTTGCAGTTTAACCCGGTCAACCAAAACTTTCTCTTCTTATCTTCGTCCTGCACATTCTTTTCCGGTCAAGTTCTTCTTTGAGGTGGCCATTTCTGACCACCGCTGCAACCGCATTCGAGAAAGGGAGTAATGGCCAGCTGAGGAGGAGAGATGCGGCTCTCCTCAACCCTGCTGGCAGTCTCCCCCCTCTTAACCACCTCTACGGGGTGGCTTAGCCACGAAACCAGCCAGCTCGGGGCGCTCCAGCTCCATGACCTTTATATTCAAGGTCATGTTATTCCTGCACCTGGATGAGGAGTGGTTTAAGGGAGGTCTCAAGTTGGAACGGATGGTGACTGGGCCATGTGATGGGTGCAGGGGATGGATTTTGTGTTTTTTAGTTATTGGAGGAAAACCTGGAATTCTCAGATTCGGGTTTTCCTAGATGTGCCAGTATGACAACTCTAATAAAATGGAACTTTGAGAAAATGTCTGTCTCAGTGTTTTGGTGTTGGAGTTTGTTTCCCTGGAACGCTGACACATTCACGCTACACCCTAAATCTGGAGATGATTTTATCTTCGTTGTATTGTATCACATAGCAGGAAAGGGAGGGAGGGAAGAAGGAAGGAAGGACCCACTACTATGGAAATGCATTCTTGAAATTCTGAAGCTTTGCTCTGTCATAGCAAAGCAACTGAGTGTGAAGTCAGTTTATCAAGATAGTGTTACGTTCTGCTGTTTTTCTCAGATCTGCCACTTCTACTAGCCTTAATGCCAAATAGCTTTCATTTCAGTTCTCAGTGTTTATGAGGCACTATGTATTGCTATTAGCTCCGGAAAAGACTCCTCTTTTCCTCTCCTCAGCCTTTCTGAGCACTTCCACACCAAGAACAAGGTTTATAAATCACTATGTTTGTGAATCACAGATGAAGTGTTGGCTTCTTACCCATAATTATTGATTGGAGTGGTTTATCTGTTAGTGCTACAGTGCATTCTGTTCTGGTGCCAATGATATTGGTTGGTATCATTAGGTTATGTTAAATTGATGAGACAGGTGACCTTTGTATCTAAAGATACCTATTGGTATAAGGATATGTTTTTGCCTAAAATCCTAGGTAGTCCAAACAACATCTGTATGGCTGCTATAATTGTATTTCTGAATTCACAGAGGGCCACTCAGAGAACTAAAGGTATGGGTAATGATCAGTTTTTATCTTGCTGAAAGACCACAGTTCATTTTCTCCTAGGTAATGGGGCACCCACGGGAACGAAGGCATCCAGACTAGCAGCAAGGTCTTAGGGGTGTGGGAAGTATAATTTAAGAAAAAACATTTTCAAGCAACTTACTTGAAAGTATAGAACCATCCTAGATTGCTATTGTGTAATTTTTGAATGAATGAAAAAGTTTTTTAAAAGTAATGCCTGATTTTAAAAACAATTGGCAGAGTTTAGAATGTTGGTGTCCATTGATACTTAAGTTAATACCACTGTTTGGTTTCTGTTAAAAGTTGGCCACTTTAGATTTGTAATCTCACAAACAGCACAAGTCACATATTGCCCTTCCTTGGGCTCTTGTAGTGTATTCTACTTGGAAACAGCATAGAAAACAAAATATCTGCTAAGCAGTGAACAAAATATCTGCTAGCTGGGTAACTGGGATTCGCTTGGAAGAAGAATATATTTTATTGGTACTTTAGAAGATGCACTGCCTTCTAGTGTATTTTTAGTTAAAATTCAAAAAGTAAGGAATTTTTTCTGGTTGGGACAGGAGTATATAAATAAATATGTGTGCTTGATTGCACCCCACCCTGTCTGTGTGTTGCAGTTGTCTTCCAACATTCCTAAAGTAAGACATACAGTTGAAAGGGTTTTTTTTTTTTTTTTGTCTCGGGCATACCTCACCAAAGGAAGATCCTCTCGTGTCCTCACTTTGATTTGCCTGCTGCACCAAGAAAATGTTTTAAATATGTGTTTTGAGTCTTTTATGCTTCTGAAGGTTGCAAGGTATTTTTCCTGCTTCCAGGGGTTGAAGGCAGCATGGCAGATAACAGATAATCAGAGGTGGAAGGGGCCTTATAGGTCATCTACTCCACCCAAGCAGGAGACCCGACACCATTTCTGACAAATGGCAGTCCAATCTCTTCTTGAAGGTCTCACTCAGGTGATGGCGCTCCCACAACTTCCGAGGGCAAAGCTGTTCCATTGTTCTCACTGTCAAACTGGCAATCATAAAGTAATAGCTCTCCATTTCATTGAGCTGTTCTGTAAAGTGAAGTAAATGGCTTCCAGATGAGGACCATACTGGTAGGAATCTCCAACCTTGGCAGCATGATTTGTGGACTTCAAGTCCCAGAATTCTTCAGCCAGCCATGCTAGCTGGGGAATTCTGGGCGTTGAAATCCACAAGTCAAGGTTGGGGAGCCCTGGACTATGGAGAACTAAGACGACTCCATGGAAGTCCAAGCCTACTTGGAGATTGAAGTGCACATGTGTCGGTTGTGGATGCTGCTTTTTTTATTATTATTATTTGCAGCCTCATTTCATTGTGTAAAAGAACCTGCTTGAACGTTGCTATGGGGGAAGGCTGGGGAATTGATAGCAAAAACCAGATCTTAAAAGACTTGTAATGGCTACAATCCAAATCGGCTGGGGGAATAAAACGAGCCAAATGGACAGACTGTCATAGTCCAATCATGAGAGAAATGGCAGTGACGAATATATGTTCTTTGTTTCCCCTGCAGGAGATTTGACCCTCGACCCGGAAACAGCTCACCCCAACTTAGTGATCTCTGAGGACCGCAAGAGCGTCAAGTTTGTGGAGCAGCGCTTGCGAGATCTGCCCGATAGCCCGAAACGTTTTACCATCTATCCTTGTGTGCTGGCCACAGTAGGCTTTACTTCAGGACGTCACTACTGGGAGGTAGAGGTGGGGGAAAAGACTCACTGGGCCCTGGGGGTTTGTAAGAACTCAGTAAGCCGTAAGGGGGAGACAACCTCTCTCCCGGAGACTGGCTATTGGCGGGTACGGCTGTTCAATGGAGACAAATACGCAGCTACCACAACCCCGTTCACTCCGCTGCACATTGCTGTCAAGCCTAAGCGAGTAGGCGTCTTCCTGGACTACGAGGCAGGCAAGCTCTCCTTCTACAATGTGACGGACCGTTCCCACATGTATACTTTCACCGACATCTTCACCGAGAAACTTTGGCCTTTCTTCTACCCAGGAATCCGGGCTGGGCGCAAGAATGCAGCCCCACTAATCCTCCGTCCGCCCACGGACTGGGAATAACAAAATGGCCCTGACCCCCATCTTCCTTTGCTACGCTTAGCCCTTGAATTGTGTAGAGAGAGTTTTCCCAGCTCAGCTTCACTGTGGGAAAGAGAGCCAGCAGCTAGTGGTCTGCCTACTAAGCAGTGCAGTCCCCAGCCAGGAGAAGCAAAGCATCGCAGAAGGGAAGGGTTTTCACACTTAGTGTTTAATGTTGGGCTTTTAAGCCTTTCAAGGTGACGTTACACTAGGAAAGGTTTGGCGAAGGCAAACCTTTGTTAAGGTTTAAAAGCAAAGACCTTGTCCTTTTCTGTAATCTGCAACTTCCGTTTCTGAAATATTGGGTTGCAGTTAAATCTGGGGGAAGAACACCTGTTAAGCTTAGTCTAGTGTTTGGCAACGGGCCACATAGGATTGCATTGGCAGTGGGCAAAGCTGGTCAAATGTGGGAAAGGTAGCCGTTTTCTGTGCACTGTAGAGGGAGGGGAATCTCCCTCGGAAGGGGTTACAAACATGCTTAAAACGTTGCTTGTATAAATGGTGGAAATTATTTCTCGACAGCCTGTTTTTACCGGCAGGTCGAGCGGATGCAGGATAGGAGGAAACTATAGTGCATAGTTGAGAATGCTATAAACCAAGGAATCTCTCCAAGCTGATTGTTCGAAGCCACCAAGGATTGCTGAAGCTTTATTGTTGACTTGTGGCTGCAACCAAGTGGCAGAGGTGGGCTCCGACAGAAAAAGTATTGAGTCAATCATGATATTGATTTAAGCTACCGAAGGAATTGCTTTCCGGTGGTATCATTTGACGGTGTGTCTTATGAGTCGAAATGCATTTGTGATTGCATCAGAAGGGCTAGTGCACAATCTCTCCCAGCTCATAGATTTTGGCCTGTGACATTTCAGCTATGTAACCTCAGATGCATGTAGACTCCCTCAGAGATAAGTTGAGTGTTGGGCATCTGGATGGTGAGACAAATAGCTTATGGCATTTGCCTAGTCAGGGAAACTTCAAATTCAAAAAGAAAAACAGGGGTCAGAAATACAGTCACTTTCAATGGAATTTGAATGTCTTCCAGTACTTCACCACAAATATAAATCTCCTGTCCTGGGCTTTCTTCAGTATAGATGAATGCCCATTGACAGGTACCGCTGAGCCAAAATAGGCACAGGAGCACATTTTCAGTATAAAACTGACCACCGACCTTCTCTCCCACCATTCAAAGGCATCTCTCTCTCCAGGAGATGGGCATTGGACAAAAGCCCAAAGCTGTTTGCACATTCGGAATCCAGGCAGATTGGTTTGACTGTGCAGTGATGTGCCATGGCTCTGCTAGCTACAGGATCTGTGTCCCTCTCAAATAATCTTGGCTAATCTATTGCTCTCTTATGTTTGTTAGGGGACAGCTTATACCAGGGGTGTCAAACTCGATTTAATTGAGGGCTGCATCGGGGGGTAGGTTTGACCTCAGGGGGCCGGAGGTGGACGTGGCTAGGGTGGGCATGGCCAGATTGAAATCACTCGTGTCGGGGGCGCCTGTGGCCCGAGTGCTCTATCAGTGAAAATGGGTTCCCGAGCTTTGTTTTTGGCTGGGATGGCCTCCTGCAGCCCTCTGCTAGCGAAAATGGAGCGCCCTGAGCTCTGTTTTTGCCGGCAGAGGGCTGCAGGAGGCCGTCTTGGCCACAATCAGAGCTCGGGAGAGCCGTGTGTGTCTCTCCTGAGCTCTGTTTTCACTGGCAGAGGCACTGCAGGCCAGATTTTCGCTGTTTCCAGGGTGGCCCCCCCGGGCCAGATCTAAGCACCCCTTGGGCCGGATCCAGCCCCTAGGCCTTGAGTTTGACACCCCTGGCTTGTACGATTCCCATATAACTTGACCAATGGTTGTACATCATGGAAACTTTAATCCTAATATGCCCAGTAGCATCAGTGAAAGGCTATCTATCTTTGAAAGAAAGCCTGTCTTGCTTTGTATTAGTATTTGGGCAAAATGTTAAAATACAGACAGAAAAAGATAACAGCAAATACGTGGTTAAACGGCATGCAAAATAATAAAGTGGGAGATATTATGTGCCTCTGTGTGTACGTAATTCTCTTCCCTGCTCCTTTGACCAAAAAAAAAAAAAAAAAACCCTAACAAAAATAATACAGCCTTTTGACAATGGAACCTCAGCTGCCTTCATTTTAGCCTCCAAGGTTTTGTTCTGGATTTTTAAAAAAATCCAAATGAAACAATTGAAGGGGGAAAACACACAGATCCTTAACCAGTTTTCAATGTTTACAATTAGATTTCTCTTTCAAATTATGCATGAAATTCGGAGTACTTTATCTGTAAAAAAAAAAAGAAGACATCTGCAGGGTAGAAGATGCTGAGTTGAGTAAGACCAGTCCACTTTTCTTGTTTCTGGGAGCGCTGGCAGTGGCCTTTCGGAGCTTCTGCAGCATATGCTGCAGACGCCTGAACATTAAAAAAGACCTGCCTTTTCCAGGCAATTGTTACATGAAAAGAGAACTTGCTTGGTAGCCAAGGATTCGGTTAAAAGGTAAAGGTTTTCCCTTTCAGTCATGTCCTTCTCTAGGGCATGGTGCTCATCTCCATTTCTTGGCCAAGGAAGCCTACATTGTCCAAAGACATTGTCCATGGTCATGTAGCCAGCATGGCTATACACCAATGGCGCACAGAACCCTGATACCTTCCCCCTGAAGTGGTACCTATTTATCTACTTGCTTTTACATGCTTTCGAACTGCTAAGTGGGCAGGAGCTGGGGCAAGAAACGGGAGCGCCCCCCTTCTTGCGGCGCTTGGGTCTCGAACTCAGGCTGTGAGCTTTCCAGCTGACAAGCTCAGCGTCTTTAACCGCTGAGCCATCACGGATTAAGTGTGAGTTAAATAAGAGCGCACCCAGAGGGAGCTTTCCTGAATAGCTGAAGGAGTTCAGAAATGGAAGCGACCATCATATTTTGAATGTGAAGACCTTGCTGCTTTCTGAGCTTGGTTGTTTGTTTGCAGATATTTCATTGTCCAACTAGGTAATATCATCAGTGCTGTACTGAATGTGAAAATTCTTGAATGTCAGAAAATATTGCTCCTGGAATCCTTCAGTTCATTCCAGTCTCCAATTAGTACTTGGCCAGTCAGAATCAAAACAAACAAAGCGATGTTTTGATGGCTCTCATATAAATGTTGTTGGCCATCTGGGAATTGAGAATTAGACAGACCTGTTGAATTTAATTTGCTTTGCCTTCTGAAGGTGTCGTATGTACGTATGCACGTGCATGAATGCAAAAGTCTAAAAGGTGGAGCTTTGAATATGACTGTATTGACAGTTAACCCACAGCTTAATGCAAGATATCAGCGTTGTACCTTCAACATTATTAATAATAAAATAATTGTTTTAATTGACAGTGGGCTATCCATGATTTCTCATCCTAGAAAGTATCAGGGTGTAACTTAAGATTTGAGATGAGCCAAAAGTATCAAAGTTCAATCCAGACCATTTCAGACTAATGCTTGAAACAAACAAACAAAAACAACAACAAAAGGATTGCTATAGAAATGATATGGAAAGTTCAGCCTGAAAAATATTCTGGCCATGAGCTGAGATATGCACCTTAGGATTTTTCCTTATAATTGTATTCCTTAAAAAAGATCTCAGTACTAGAAAATACAAATATCAATTGAATTAATAATTACATAAAATTGTGTTATAAAATACTCATTTTAGAAAAGTAACTTCCTTGGGCAGTAAAGGTGACTAAGAAGCAAGTACTGCAGTGCATAAGACCAGACATGTTCCTAGAAGGCAAAGTCAGAAAACTCTCTCTCTCTTTGGCCATGTCATGCATAGGAATTCACTGGAGAAAACAATTGTGTTAGAAGTTAGTGGTAAAAGGAAACCAGGCTGCCAGAGAACACAATGGCTGGACCCCCTTCAAAGCTGACACCAGCCAGAGCATAAAACAACTCGAAGAAGTGCAAATTCAGGAGATGTGGAGTGGTTTGGTCCATAGAACTGACAAATCGGACTCAATGCATAACATCATCATCAGAAAATTAATTGGTCCCATTCACTTATATCGTCTATTCTCTCACACACAAACAGCTGTTATGCAGAGACACAAAAATACATGCTCTGATCCGGAATGAGATGAAGGGAATGATTAGTTGGGAAATGAAAGGAAGGAAAGCAGAGGGATGAACAACATTTGATGGAGTTCAGAGGAGGGAATAAATTCCCAAACACACAAGGAAAGAAAAATTACAGCTAATGTATTGTAAAAATTAACGTTCGCTAGGCAAGTAGCGCTTTTCAAGTATTTTCATGCTCAGACATCCAGGTTTTTGCAGTAATAAATGTTATTTACACCTCCTTCCAGGAAGTCCTCAACTTACAACCATTCATTTACTGACTCTTCGAAGTTAAAAATGGCACTGAAAAAAATTATGACCGTTTTTCACACGACTGTTACAGCATCCTCATGGTCACATGATCAAAATTCAGACGCTTGGCAACTGGCATGTACTTATGATAGTGGTGGTCTGGGGTTCTGTGATTACCTTTTGCGACCTTCTAATAAGCAATGGGGAAGCCAGATTCACTTAACAACCATGTTACTAAACTCTGGTAATTCACAACATCTGTGCAAGAAAGGTGATAAAATGGGGGAAAACTCAACAGCTGTCTTGCTTAGCAACGGAAATCTGAGGCTCAGTTGTAGCCATAAGTTGAGGACTCTCTATTTACCCCTCTCTATTTACCCCTCTCTATTTAGAAGTAATTCTGCAGCAATACTGCCCTGTTTCTTCTTCTGATCATTTGGTACATATTTAAAAAAATCATTTTCTGGAAATCTTAACATGCTAAATAGCCCTGTCTTTTCACTATCAGAAACCAGATTCTTGTTCCTCATCCCTGTGTCAAGGCAGTACGAATTTTAATAATGTTTATAAAATATTGGCTATTTTCACAAAGCTTGGAATGTATTGTCTATTGGAGTTAAATGCTCCTATTTAGGGGAGAAAAAAAGCCAATGCCATTTTAGAAGGGAAAAGATAGAGCTTTATTATTGCAGAGAAGCAAAGGGTCACGTAACAGATAAGAAAGGAATGCAAGGACAGACATTAAGCTTAGCCACAGAGATAAGCTGTGCCCATTGGGATAGATAGGGAGAAAGCAAGGTTTATGGGGGAAAGTTACATTTGAAAATTCTAGAATTAGGCAAGCACAGTTGGAACCATCGGTAAGCAATGGTCAAGTGTTAAGTGAGTCGCCCCTTATTTGATGACCTTTTTTGCCACAATTGTCAAGGGCATCACTGCAGTTAAGTTAATTGCACTGGTTCTTAAGCAAATCTGGCTTTCCCCATTGATGTGGCTTGTCAGAAGCCATCTTAGAAGGTCACCTATGGGAATCACAGGACGCTGGGATGCTGCAACCATTGTAAGTACATGCTGGTTGCCAAGTGCCTAAATTTTGATCATGTGACCGTGGGGATGCTGTGACAGTCCTAAGTGCGAGGATCAGTCCCATATCCCCCCTTTTTTTTCAGAAGAGCAGTTTCAATCCAAGTTCTTAGCAATCTGTTTTACTTGTGGCTAAATCTGGATGGTAGGTTTAACATAAGTGATTCTTTGCTAATGGGAATTACGAATTATTACAAATCCTGCACCAAAATTTCAGGGTAGACATTTTGTCTTCGTTTAAAATAACATCAGCAAATGTCTGTCCTTTTAACAATGGTCTTAGATTCATTTGGAGTTCCCTGTTCACAAAACTGAAATTTCCAATTGGTGGTTTAATCCTGATTATAAGCCAATTTGTTGAAGAATTTATCTCTTGGTTATCAATCTGAAAAAAAACAACCCAGATTTGCAACCGGGTGATTTTAATACCCCAGTTAAATCATCATGTTATGCTAAAAAGCTTTGTTCTCATGGAGACTCCGTCTTACTGTGAAAGCTAAACGCCTTGGGTGTGATCTGGGTTCACAAATTTCACAAGCAATCAGACTGCTGTGTTATTATTTTTTCTCATTAGTCTAACCCAGGGGTGGGCAAACTTTTTGGCTCGGGGGCCTCATTGACTTTTAAAATTTGACAGACGGGCCGCCACCTGGTGTCGAAATGCCTGTCATTACAAGTCAAAATCAAATGAATGCAATCATTCAATCATTCACATCAAACCTAATTCTGTACCAATCTTCGGCGGGCCGGATTAAAAAGACCAACGGGCCGGATGTGGCCCGCGGGCCGTAGTTTGCCCACCCCTGGTCTAACCCCTGTGATTTTTCAAAAGCGTTAAACCAGGCCTATTTCAAAGCAGTCTATGCCATTATTTGTAGTAATCTCTATGGCACTATATAGTTGAAATTTAGCTATATATCAAACTGGCCAGAAGCATTATTTATAATTCAGTTATTCAAACAGCATTAGTTCTGCTTATTCCAGCAGAAGAGTGAGTAATCTCTTGAGTAGAAATTTCTCTCACTGGTTAAATCGAGTTGCACAGAGTTATATTCAAGTTTGGAAAATGGAGAGTTTACAGGAAACACTCTTTGAATGTTAAGTGGGAATGCTACCACGATTGAAAGAATGCTACTTTCAAAATATAAAATCTATTCAATGGAAGATCCCCTGAACTCTTTGCTACTTTACAATCACTTTAGATTCACTTTTGCAGACAATGACTCAGGAGTGTCCTTTTTTACACTCTTCTAATGATTCAGATAATTATTCTGTATGGAGTATTTAGTTGATTCAAGCTCCAATCTTAGTGTTAGCTTCTTGGTGTTTTTGAATTAAGTAGTTCAAGCTATAGTGCATGAAAATGTAAATTTTGTTTGGACAACTAGTTGTCTGAAATGCTATAGGGTTTCCTGCCTAAGCAGGAGGTTGGACTAGAAGACCTCCAAGGTCCCTTCCAACTCTGTTATTCTATTCGATTCTGTTCTGTTCTATTCTATTGTTCTATTGTTCTGTTCTATTATATTATGTTCTATTCTATTATGTTCTATTCTATTCTATTATGTTCTATTCTATTATGTTCTATTCTATTATGTTCTATTCTATTCTATTCTATTCTATTCTATTCTATTCCTATTCCTATTCTAATCTAATTCTATTCTCCCCTCCCACTTTAGCAGAAATGGTAGATGCTGTTGAGAAAGCCTTTGTTCCTTTTGCTTGCTCCAGCTTTCTATCCAGTGCCTCTTCTGTTTTCATCTACAGTACAGGTAGTCCTCGACTAACAACAGTTCCTTTAGTGACTGTTCCAAGTTACAAATTGCTCCGAGAAAAGTAACATATGTTTTTCGCATGACCTTTGCAGCATCCCCATGGTCATGTGATCAAACTTCATATACTTGGCAACTCATGTATGACAGATGCAGTGTCTCAAGGTCACATGACCAGCTTTCGTGACCTGATAAGCAAAATCAATGGGGAAGCCAGATTTATTTAACAACCATGTTACTAAGTCAACAACTTCAGTGATTTGCTTAACTGTGGCAAGAAAGATTGTAAAATGGGGTAAAACTCACTTAACTGCCTCACTTAGCAACAGAAATTTTGAGTTCAATTATGTTCGTAATTTGAGGGCTACCTATATCGTGTTTCCACTTAACCTTTCTATTGATAATCTTCTGGACCTGTTTCTATCAGATTTTTGCCTAAAATACTGTATGAAGTCTTCATAGGCTCACATCATTAACAACTTCCGGGTGGCCAAGACAAAACATCTCTTTGGATAAGACTTTTCTCCCACATCTGACCACCAAATGTCACTGCCAAACCCTTCTCTGTGAGAAAGCAAGTGCTGAGACAGGAAAAAGCATTTTGTTTCCCTTTTATCTTCATTGTAATACAAATATTGTGGGATCTGTATGTCCTAACAGTTGAATTAGAAAGAGGGTGAATTAGAAGCCAAGGATATCATAGAAGGAACATGACACCCGGTAACAATTGAAAACTTTATTTAAGCAATCATTAAAAAGAGATCAGAAGATACAATATGGAAAATACAGCATTGGTGGATTCCTGGATTGGAGATAAAAGTGATTGCCTTACAAGATTCTGACCATTATTTATATATATATATATATATATATATATATATATATATATATATATATATATATATATATATATATATATATATATATATATATATATATATATATATATATATATATATATATATATATATATATTTATCTACAGCTGTTTACTGAGTGAAGCAATTCTGGAATTGTGAGCTGATCAAACAATCCGATTATGTAAAACAAGGAATAATCTATCAGCAGCCAAATGATTGATAGGCCCAGTGCACTGGTAGGATCTCAGTAACTCTGCATGTGGGAAAGTATAATGAGATGCTTCTGTTTATAATATAGGTAGGCCTCGACTTACACTCATTTAGTGACCGTTCAAAGTTACAATGGCGGTGAAAAAAGTGACTTGTGACTGTTTTCCACATGACGATTTGTAGTATCCCCGTGGTCATGTGATCAAAATTTGGGTGCTTGGAAACTGACGGGCATTTATGTTGGTTGCAATGTCCCAAAGGTCACCCTTTGTGACCTTTTGACAAGCAAAGTCAATGAGGAAGCCAGATTTAGTTAACAACTGTATTACTACATTTTCCCCCAAATACGACCTGCCCTGAAAATAAGCTCTACTCCAATTTTCACACCTGCACCTAAAATAAGCCCCAGCCCAAAAACAAGGCCTAGTTAAGCCTCGCCCCAGTTGCAGTAGAAACCCTGGTTTGTTTCACTCCACCAAATTTTGGAAGGCTTGTCATGCCACTTGCGGCAGGACACCACAAGGCTTGTTGTGTTGTTGCACGAGTGGTGGAACTGTCGTGAGGCTTGTCATGTCTCCTGCTGCTCGGATGCTGCAAGGTTTGTTGTGCTGCTTGTGTGCGCAATGGCACAACAAACCTTGCAGCGTCCTGCCCTGAGTGGTGGCACCAGTGTGACGAGCTTCACGGCGTCCTGTGAGGTTCATTGCGCAGTTGCAGCTGCTCCCGGCAGGATGCCATGAGGCTCATCGGGCACCGGTACCGCCGCTCACACACTCAACAGCACAACAAAGTGTAGAGGGAAATTAAGACATCCCCGAAAATAAGGCCTAGCGCTTATTTCAGAGGTCGAAAGAAAATAAAACAAGGTCTTATTTTTGGGGAAACACTGGTAACAACTGCAGTGATTCACTTAACTGTGTCAAGAAAGATTGTAAAATGGGGCAAAAGTCATTTTACAACTGTCTTGCTTAGTGACAGCAATTTGGGGCTCAATTGTGGTCATAAGTCAAGAACTACTTTTAAATCATTTGCCTCTACAGCAGAACCGCAAAGCTTCCACCCACACCATCTTCTTTGATATCATTCCTTACCTTAGGGCCTTCTGAATAATCTGGCCCACCAAGCCCCTCCTTTTGCTTTTACATTAAACACAATCTCCCCCTGCATAACTTTGTATACGTTGATTTCATTCTCCCCAGCTCCCGAATGGAAGGTCACATTACTTTCTCCGCATGAGACCTGCAACACGGCATTGTCCTGCACAGCATGTGGTTCCTTGGGAAATTTCTCTATCGTCTTATTTAGGCACTGCTGTAGCTCCTCTGACCCTTCAAGGGAGACCAGTTGTTGGTAGACTTTCAAGAGGCTGCCAAGGTTGAGGGGTTGGCGCCCCAGCCTTGCCGCATAGACTTGTGAGTTGGCTTCTTTGACCGTGTAATATGTTTGGCCATCCACCCAGAACACCTCAATATAGTTTTCTCCTTTTCCTGACACAAACTCCTTCCTCGTTCCGTTACACTTGAGGATCATCTTGGCATTCTCCTTTACAATCCGTGGCTCTGATTCAAATTTATTGACAGCAGTGTCGAAGCAATTTTTCATGGCCTCACAAAATGGTTCGGATTCCTTGGCTTCCAGCAGGACTGTCGCAGTGAGATCTTTAGGGATGGTTTCTGTGTTATCTCCTTTAACAAGGACAACACTGGTGGCCACATTGTTCCCAAATGGATATATTTTACCTATTCCTTTTTCCTTCAATAATAATAAAATTGAAACTAATGAAAATAACAAAAAAACCAGGATGAAAATTTTGAGAATTTTGATGAAAGGCAGATTCACTGGGTACTTGCGGAAGATGCAGGACACAGTATTTTTGATGCCACTCTTTATGTTGTGCCACAACATTGTGGATTGTTGTAAGAGGAACCCCCAGATTTTCTTCAGGTAGGAAGATATACTAACCAGTTTGAACTCATTAGCTTCTTCATCAAGCAGAAAAGGCTTAGGGAAATCATTCTCCTCTTTCATAGTTGGCAAAAGCTGTCAAGGAAAAAACAAAAAGAGTTTGGAATTAGGGACTCCTAAGCCACAAAATGGAAAACAACATATTGCCATAACTGCCACAGTACTGGCAAAGCCTCTAAATGGTTTTCTTTGAACTTTTAAAGAGGTGAAGATTTTGTTAAGATTGCCCAGTCTCACCGGGTCAAAGCTGCCCCTTATCTGAGAAGGTAGCTAACTCCTGCTTCTTTGGTTTATCCCACTATCAAACACAAATTACAAAAACAGTTCGATCAGATGCTTTATAGGTAGTCCTTGATTATGACCACAAAGGGAACTGGAACTTCCATCACTACTGGATGCAGTCATTAAATAAGGTGGGCTCAATTTTATGATCCTCTTTGCCATTAAGTGAATCACCAGTCATTAAATGAATCCCTATTGTCATTAAGTGGATCCAGCTTTCCCCATTGAGTTCGCTTGCCAGAAGCCACCTGTGGAGATCACAAACGGCAATAACATGACTTAAAGACACTGCACCTAGCAAAAATACTTGCTGGTTGCCAAGTGCCTGAATTTTGACCATGGGGACACTGTGAAAGTCAAAAGTGTGAGGACCTGTTATCACGTTAACATCATAAGTGAATGTTTGTTAAATGAGTGGTCATAAGTCATATACCTGTATATTTTATATATGTATATGTATATGTATGTACACACAGACGAACACAATACAGAAGCCTGATGATGGCAGAGGAGATTCTGCCGAAACGTTGCTACAACTTTAAAAGCACAACTACAATGACGTGGGAAAATACCTGAACAAAACTGAATACCATGCATATATATATATATATATATATATATATATATATAGTTTTCTCCCGCGTAAGATTCAAAGTATCTAGGCAACGTTTGATCCACATACAAATACCAGAGAACCTCAGAAAACAAATAAATATATATATATATATATATATATATATATATATATATATATATATATATATATATATATATATATATATATATATAATTTGTTTTCTTAAGTTTTCAGGGTACTATGTATGGTATTCAGCTTTGTTCGGTATTTTCCCACGTCTTTGTAGTTGTGCTTTTAAAGTTGTAGCAACGTTTGCAGAATCTCATCTGCCATCATCAGGCTTCTATATTGTGTTCATCCGAACAAAGCTGAATACCATATATATATATATATGCTTTCTTAAGTTTTTTCTTAAGTTTTCTTAAGTCTTAAGAATGCCATACATGTATGTATGTATGTATGTATGTATGTATGTATGTGTATATATATATATATATATATATATATATATATATATATATATATATATATATATGTATGTATGTATGTATGTATGTATGTATGTATGTAGGTCTAGGTTGTGTTCGGGTCTTTTCCCGTGTAAGATTAAGAGTATCTTGGCAACGTTTCGGTGAGGTCCCACTCGCCATCCTCAGGTTGGTGCTTTCTGCTTTGTGCCAGTGAAAGCAGTATATATGATCGTGCACTTCGCGCATGTGTGCACCTAATGCACACTGCGTGCGCATGAACAACCATGCAAAAATCCTTACCTGCTATGTTACTTCGGGGGAGTAATACACCTGAGGAGCAGCAATCCGCTCTTCCACACTGATCAGCTGGGACGATAAAGGTCAGTACAGCGCAGGCAGGTGGGCCCACATAATCATCGCAGCATACTGGTTTGGTCCCAGCTGATCTTCGGAGCTAGGGGTTCGCCCAAACTGGTCCGAGCCAGCAGAATCCCACCCCTGGGGCTACCACAAAGAAGAAAAGGTCAACCTATTCTCCAAAGCACCGGAAGGCAAGACAAGAAGCAATGGATGGAAACCTAGTCAAGGAAAGAAACAACCTAGAACTAAGAAATGTCACAAGAGTTAGAACAATTAATCAGTGGAATGGCTTCCAGAAGTTGTGAGTGCTCCATCACTGGAGGGTTTAAGAAGAGCTTGGACAACCACTTGTCTAAAATGGTATAAGATCTCCTGCTTAAGCAGAAGGTTGGACTAGAAGCCCCTTCCAACTGTTATTCTGTTAATCAGAATAGTTTTGAGCTGCAAGGCATATACATACACTCATTTAACAGTGGCAATGTGAGCGTACAGTTGGTAGAACAAGTGCGGGGCAGATCATCATGGAGAAAAATCTATGTGACTGCTAGGAGCAGATGACTTAAAGATACACAATCAGTCAAAACTGTCAAGAGTAATTTAATCTGCAGATCACCAGGGATGAGCAAAGGACAGGAACCAATAAAAACTCGACTCACCCTCATGTTGCAGAACGGCCTTCCCCAACGCCAAGATAAGGGCAAAAAGGCACCAGATTTGCAAACCTCTCAGGTTCCTGCTCTCTGCACAATGCACTACAGGTCCACAGAGATTTGTAAGAGGAGGAGAATTCTCCTCCTCTTTAGAGCTCTTCAGGCAGCTGATAGGCAGACCGGTTCCCAAGCCTCACCAGAATGATGAAATGGAAAACGAAACTTGTCCACTCTCCAAAACACACACCACCCCCTTGTTATCAGCTAAAAGGATTAAGCAAAAGAAAAAAGAAAAAGGAATCCTCCTGTTGGCTGAAAATCTGCTTGTGAAATCTCTTTACAAATAAGAAATAACTGAATTGTTTGGGAAGAGCCAGTAAACTTTCTCGCGTTTCTTTGGGAATTTAACTCAGGCGTGTGTGAACGCGCCCCCCTGCCTCGTATTTCTTTAGCAGTTCCCGCAATGAGCGTCCCCGTCCAAAGCGGGTAAGGAAATACATCCCGTGTTAATAAATTCAGAATTTTTTTGGGGTCGTCTTCTAAAGGTCGTGCATTACTATGGGGGCTCCCCGACGCCATTTTACTAGGAACCGATACGCAACTAAACTAAATCCTAAGACACCGATTTCGCCAGAAGAAAGGAAAACGCCTGTCTAACCAAATGAAATGGCGGAGTTGGGGAGGTAAATTGCGCCGCTTCCCAGGACTTTGGAAGGGAAACGATCACCCTCAGCCTTTTTATTCGACTCTTCTTCGACAGGGACCCTGGTTTCCCCCTTCTTTAGCTGATGGAACCGCTCATATCCAAAGGAACAAAGCCGCAGGCTAGGGAAGGAAAGATGCGGGGAAAGCGGGGAAAGTAAAGTGGAAAGCGAAACAGATTTGAGTCTGTCACCTCACCTGACAAGCGGCGCGAAACAGGAGCTACCAGACTGCGCCCCAACAACGCCAGTAGGGTAGCCCTTCTCGGCTTCTCTTCGACAGAACTTTCCGAAACGACGTATGCAGAACGCTTCGGATGCGGAACGTCTCGCGGCCAATGGCGAGGAGCCGGATCAGATCGGCGCAGAGTCTGTAGGGTTAGAGTGACGCCCCTCGCCGCTTTTAACAAAATGGACTTATTTCTTTCAATAAAGGAGAATATTTGTAGCTCAGGGTTGAAATGAGGGGTCATTGGTGTTCTCTGAGCTTGGTTGTTTCCTTGGAGATGTTTCATTACCAAAACTAGGTAACATCAGTTACTTTCTTAAATTTCTAAGTCGCCTCAAGAGTATCTGGGCGGTATGCAACGATAATTACAAATCTGTCAAGATGAAATATATATTAAACAACATTAGCCTCCCAACTCGTAGAGTGACTCCCAGCCACGTGCAACGTTCAAATAAGCAATGCCTGCTTTTTAGGATTACATCAAACCCACTACCAGAAGTCATCAATATTGTTCCCAGTTGCAATCTGATCAAGGAAGCATTTCCCCCAAATTAGCACTAGAATTAATGGTGCTATGTATCAGAAGCTAGTGTGGCTGAAAACTGAGCACATTTAGTAACTAAAAATGCTTCCTGAATGTTGGAGAATGGAAAAGCAGAAGCAGCTGATGAGAATGGAGAATCCTGCTGCAACCCACAATGGGAACACAGTTGTCATTCCAGCAAGCAATTACCTATTATGTGTAATGTAATCTCTGAAGAAAAATTTTGTAGGCAGTTTCCCCCGTTTTCTGCCTTCAATTTGAGTTTGGAGGAGGTGGACATCATGAGGAGTACAATAATGAGAAGTACAATAATTCCCAAGAGCTAAATCTGGATAGCCTTGAGAGCCTTGTATGTCCATCAACTTTTGTCAAATATCCTATTTCCAACCCAGACAGCTTTTCCAGCAATTCAGACTGACATGGGAAAAATATTCAGTTAATGTTCAAAATATTCAAACCCAGAACTGGCAGTTTAATTAAATCAACAGAGACTGGATATGGACAATTTGGTTTTTACGCCAGTCCTACTGTGATTAAATCTTTGGAAAGATTGTTTGCTTTGACCCAGCTCTCTCTTCCAATAAAACAGACAGAAATAGATGTGGTGTGTTTTGTTTTTTCTTTCCTGTCTAGATTGGGGAAAAGGGGCCTATTAAAGAGTTTGGACCAATACTTCTAAAAGAAAATTTCCAAAACAACTGCAGAAATATTACACCATAAATGTCATTCCATTGTGTTTAATGTCAAAGTACATTCACAGAACTACCCATAAGTTGGAACTATCACCTCTGACAGCATGTATTTAATTCAGTGTTCATTTAGAGCATATTTTCCACAGCAGACTGCCCTTCACAAGACTGTATCCCAAGTAAAGAGTTATGGTACTACCACAGAATGTGTCAGATAACCATTCTGGATTAAGATTACATGAAATTCAACATTAATATTGTTTCACTGTTGAAATCTGATCAAGGAAGCATTTCCTCCTAATTAACACTAGAATTAATTAGTGGTGCCATGTATGTGAGCTAGCATGGCTGAAATAGGGACAGAATAAAAGGCAGTTCTGAATTTTTCATTTGGCTCATATCTGACCAATTTTCCAGATGTTCAAAACATTTATGTGCTATTTAAGGGAAGAAAAGTGAAGATTCTTGCGTAGCATTTTTCAAGCTGTTTCTCAGAAGAGGAAAGAGCTTAGGCCTCCCTCAGAACAAACATTCAGAAAGCTGAGGATTATGAACTACATATAATGCAGATGAGATGTCCTGACAGCAAGAGGCTTCTTTAAGTAACTTGTTAACGTTTTTCACCTCAGAAACATTAGGATGCATGGATTTCAACTCTTACATTGGGAGTAGAAATCTGTATCTTAGTTGGTGAGGTTCTGAAACAGTGGGCCAGAGGCTAATTGTATCTTAGGAGAAACCACATTTTGATTCAGGAGGAAAGAATTCTCTGTAAGCCAATTGAAAATAGAGTCGGTTAAACAGGTTCTAGGAACAACAGCAATTATATCTGTACAGGCCAAATATCACATTTGTTTCTATTGCACAGTGTATGTGCTAAAAGTCAGATCAGTGAAAGGGTGGTGGTGATATGGTAATTGGACTCTATGGGTAAAAAGCAATCTCATTGAGGTTAGTTTCATCTCCAAGTTGATCTATTTCTTTGTTGAACTGAGCAAAGATGCTCATTTCTTGTTCAATAGCTTGGACTCGATCCTCAATAGAAGACATAGTGTTCTGGAGCTGATGCACAAGATTCTTTAACGTATCCTGGTTGGTCAACACCATACGCAGAGCTTCTTGATTCTTCAGAATAGCATCTACATAAGAGAAGACACATAACTATGACCATTCTTCCAAGAAGTCGCTTGTACCTAGTTCTTTCCTATTCCCCTATACGCCATTTTAGCCTAATTTAATCCAATACTATACAAAAATTTTAAAGCAATCTGACAGATAATTTTGGGAGTTGTAGCCCCAGCATATCTGGACAGTTATCAGTTTGGGAAAGGTAGATTTCATCTCAGTTGAGGGGAATTCTTAGCAAATTTACACAACCGTGTAAGTCCTGGCTAGTGAACCATAGTTTACCGACTTCCTAACTGTTGCTGGATTCACAAGCCACATCTCAGCCCAGGATATGTAAACCAGCTTATGACTCAGCAAGAATCCAAGAAAAGTGGTAAAAAATATGACAAAAAATATGAACTTGAGGGCAAAAAAACCCACAATGAAACCTGCAAAACAATTCCATGATGCTGTGATTTTCAAAAATCCTCTAGTGCAGGGGTGTCAAACTCGTGTAGTCACAGTGGTGTCATGTGACATATCAAGACTTTTTTCCCATTCTCCAAACTGGGTGGGGGTGTGGCCAGTGCGTGACGCATCTGGCCCACAGGGCCGGGAGTTTGACAGCCCTGCTCTAGTGTATCCCTGGTTTTAGTAAAGATAAATATTTAAAAATTTAAAAACCATGAATAATACTATTAAAACTTTTACACTTATCTTTTGGGGTTTTAGAGGCATAGCATTTTTTCTTAGATCATTATGACTAAAAAAACTTTCCTAAAACACAAATCCATTATATATTAGAACAGCACAAATGAAATATAGTACAGGTAAGCACAACAGAACCAGAATTTCTGTTGTTAAGCAAGGCAGCTGTTAAGTGTGCTGCACCCAATTTTACCTTCTTTTTTTTTGCCATGGTTGTAAACCATTTAGAGGGCTGTACAGCACTATGAGGTGGTATGTAAATCTACTATTGCAATTGCATACATATTATATATTAAAATTGTTATTAATATATTGACTATATAGTGTAGAGTATATGCTCATATCTTTGTGTAGTGTGATTGTGTACTCTTTGTGTAGAGCACAGGTGTCAAACTCGCTATGTCATATTGCCATCATGTGACGTTTCATGACATTTTCCCCATACAGAGTTGGGGTGGGCATGGCCTATGTGTGACACATCTGGCCCATGGGCCACCAGTTTGACACCCCTGGTGTAGAGTGTACACTCCATCTACACAAAGATTTGTTTTCTAGGAAAAGCACACTTCCTGAATCTGATGCTTCCTTCCAATGCCCAGGTGAGACTAGGATATCAGACTAGAGAACAGACTGAGAAAGAATCAGGATGCACACAAACTCAAACCTCCAACTTATTGTTCAGTGGAATCTCGTCACTTACTATGCATGGCTTCTAGGTACCACTGGCAACTGCTTGGCTGCATATCAGGGGTAGCTTTCACTGGTGATGCCCTCGAGTAGAGGGAAGGCAGCAGTAGTTGATTTTGTTGGGCCATCTCATTCAGTAATTTTTGATTGTCACTGCCTTTAGCAAACACAATTTAACAAGATATTTGTCTTCATTTAACTGGAACCAGTTTCCTTTTACCAAGTTTTAGTATATTACAAATTACTTTTTTTCATGAGCCTCCCCCCCCCTCATTTGCCACCTGGAAGTTCAACTGTGGATTTTCTTAATGGGCAATTTGATTCGTGGCCTATCTGAATCACAGCTGAGGTAAACTGTTTCTGAGCTTACCATGGGCTTGGAATACACCTTTATATTGGATAAGCTCAGGCTGAATGTATTCAGCTTTACTGTATACACCTGGGAAATATCAGATGATGTTTAATTCAATTAGCCCAGCTTTCCAGGCTCATGCAACCTATGGAAGTTAATAATACATCTTGAGTTTGCATGACACAAGAATGAAACTGACTAATTTCTACTTTGCTGCCAGTGTGTCTTTCCCCCATCCTATCTTTTGGAGGTATAAAATTAAAAGCAAAATTTCAGGGGTTAAAGCTAAATATAGAGAATAAGAAACACCAACCAGGAGGGCATCCAGTTGAGGAGGACCAATATACAAACGGGCAAGTTGAGGATCAGCCTTTACAAAAATAACTTCTCTTCACCCCCTACTCACTCTCCTGTCCTCCCATAATTATAAAACTGTCCCTCAGATCATTTGCTCATGTGCAGAGTTCCTCTCTCTCACTACAAAGCCACCCCAGATTACCCTTACCTATCTACGAATAAACCACACCTAGTTCCTAACACCCTTCCCCGTCTGCTCCTATTTTAAACCTATTTTCTATAAGTTTAAGTATCATAGTTTCCTTCTCTTCGCTGCAAATAACGACCTCCCTTTTATCCATTAAAAAAAACAACAGTTCCCAGACATCCGCCTCACCCAATTCTACTCGCAAATCTTCTTTCGGAGCCATTGCACTTTCCACCGGCTTCGGCCCCACCTCCTGCAACAATTCCACTCGCCGCCCTTCCATCTTTACTAACGCAGAGATCCGACCGGCAACCAGCGTCGCTAACGGCTCGAACATTTATACGCCACTCAGATGCATTCATTCTATTACCGCTACTTGTGGATTCCACTCAGGTCCGATTTGACTTGTAACCAATCAGGTTGCAGAAGCCTTCTCCCACCCAAGTTTGTGAGAAATTCGGTTTCAATCCAGGGCTGAGTACCCTTTTTTCTTGTTTTTTTTAGTTGATTATACAGAGACGTGAAGCGTTAGGAAATAATATGCTAACTTACTCAGGGTCGGGAAGAGAAATAATGTTGAGGCGTTTTAAAAAGTAAATTATTTATTATGGCCTAGGCTTTCCTAGAATTAGAAAAAATGGAAAACTTCAGGAATAGTGCCTTTCCGATTAACAACTTTTTACTAAAAGGCATTAATACTTCTTTTTCATCATAGACTAACATGGCTGCCTTATCATGTTTTAAACGAAGGAAAGGTAGGCGCGATTATTTTCATTTCAATATCTTCTCAGTCCACCATTTTTCCATACTTCGGCTACAGTGCTATCACGCAGGAAACCCCCCCCCCCACCCCACCCAACAGTTTGAAAACCCTTCGTGAAGGAATAGTTCGACGATGCCTTGTTCAGTTCGACTGTTCAGCAGGTGAAGCCTTTCATCAATTCTGCAGATAAAACCAATTACTAGAAAAGCGCCAAATTTGGATACATCAGTTTTTCACAACTTGGAATTCTTGAAGTTGGAGTCAATGGCCATAATTTTGAAGTCAAGATCACATTTGGGGGGCGGAGGTTAGAGATCTAACACATCTGGAAAGCATGATGTAAAAATACTAAGTCCAGCCAAAGCAACTAAAACAAATTAAACTACTGATATTTTTAATTCCAGTTGTGGTTTCATTCTTTATTGTGGTCCACAGGCTTCAACAATAGTTAATATTATAGTATAATTAAGTTTTTACACAAGTCTTTTACTTGAATTCCAGATGGTGAGATTATTGTTTTGTGATGTCTCTCTGCTGCAGGCATGCATATAGTTATATCTATTTGATGCAAATTTTGAAGTTCCAGATTTGTCAAATAATCTCTTGCAGTGAATCCTGCAGTTCATATATGTTTGTCATATTGTTTCAGCATCATGTTTGAAGGTGGGGAATAAGATGATCATTAGGAACTGATGGATAAACCAAAGAATATCCCAACTAGGTGGATAATATTGATTGGCAGGGTTCCCACAACACACCAGACTAAAATGGAATTGGATAGTTCAAGGTGTTGCAGGAACCCACTCCTTGCCTTAGCGTGATATATCAGACCATGATAATATGATTTGTTCGGGAATCCCTACAATTATATTTTATTTTAAATTCAAATAAAAGATTAAGAGGATTGTGGGAATGTAGTGTCAGACTTTGGACTAGGCAAAAGTAAATACAGTTTTTTTTTTAAATGGTAAGTCTTCAGGATAACAAGCTTTAATTTCCATTGGGAACCGAGACAAAAAGACAGTTAACAAACAACAATCATCTGATGATTCTGCTGTTGAAATGGGATTTGAACTTAAATCACTTGGGTGAAAAAATAAATTCCAACTTTCTACTCTATCTGGTGCTACCAGTTTTCTCCAAGTGAGTGTTCTATGTTTAAAACAAAACATATTTACTTTGAAATAAACGCAAGTGAGTTCCACAGACTTTAATGCCAAATAACCATCAATAGGACTGCAGCTGAAATGTCTTTACAATCCCATGCAAAATTCATTACTTTTAAATTGACTTCTGAGTCCCCTAAAATATTATTCTGTGTTGGAAATTAGGAACATTTATAAATTGGTATTTGTCGCAACAGTTTTTATGTTTGATTCCACTCTCTCCTCTCAATAAAATTCATTCATTCAATTTCTATAGCCACCCAGCTCAGTTAATGACTTGGGGTGGTTTACAATTCAAAAAATATATTACAATCAAAATTTTAAAAACATTAAAAAAAACAATAGAAACATACAACATAAATATATATAGCAGCTGAGATACTTGGCCCATTGGCAATATAGCCAGGAAGTGGTGCCCTTAACACATTTAATACCCCGGTTCTGAGGAACATTGGCAGGATTTGGGGGCTTATGAAAGACTGACAGGGTTGGGGCCATTTTAATCTCCAAAGGGAAAATGTTCCAACAGAACAGGGGCCACTGTAGGGAAAAAAAACCCATCTTCTAGTCCCCATCAGCCAACACTCTTTGGTTGACAGGATCTGCAGCATGCCCATTTTGCTCAACCTGGTGGAACAGGTAGAAACTCTTTGAAAAAGGTACTCCGGTATCCAGCAATGTAGGCCTTTAAAGCTAATCACCAGCACCTTGAATCCCAAAACAGTGGCAATCAATGCAGCTCACTCAAAAGTGGTGTTATGCGTGCCATGGATCTGGCACCATTTCCTACCCATGCAACCACATTCTGCACCAGTTGAAGTTTCTGCGTAATCTTCAGAGGCACTCCATGTGGAATGTTAAAGAGTAATCTAAATGAGAAGTTACAAGAACTTGTGTTACTGTGAGCAGGGCCTCCTGGTCCAGGTATGGGAACAATGGTGCATCATCTGAAAGTGTGCAATGACCGTTAGCCACGGCTGCCACTTGTTGTTTGAGCAGGTGCCATGAGTCCATAAAGACCCCCAAATTACAGAGTGGTTGCAACCCCAGACAGTAAAAGGAATGTGGGCATGGAAAATATCTCAGAAGGGATCCTTCCTAATTCCTTGTGCAGTAAATGCAGGGGAGAAATATATTTTCCGACTTGTGCGATTCCGTTAATGTAACCTCACAATAAAGTAGAAGCAGTTCACTTCCTGCTTGGACTCCCTTGCAAGGCTGACGGCACCGTTCTCCCATCATTCTTGATCAGGGGTGGGCAAACTTTTTGGCTCGGGGCCGCATTGACTTTTAAAATTTGACAGACGGGCCGGGTCAGCACAAGATTTTTTGGGAATCGCCCCCACCCTTTCCCCCCTCTTCTCCTCCTTCCTCCCCTCGGAGGCCCCTGAGTCAGGAGTTGCTACCGCCGGCGCGGCTCCGGCGGCTCCAGTCCCGTGTTGCTTCGGGAAGGAAAGGCAAAAGGAAGAGCCGTGGCGGTGCTTTGCAATGGCAGCAGCGGCTCCTGGTTTTGCCTTTTCCCTCCCAAGGCAACGCGGGACTGGAGCCAGCGAGCTGTGCCAGCGGTAGCAACTCCTGACAGCCCCAGCCGGACACCTGAGCGGAGCCTGGGCGGAACTGCCTGTTGCTGCTGCCGGAGCACTGCCGGGTCGCCTCCTCCAAGCAGCCCGCCCGCCCGCTGGGCTTCCCCTCCGCCCGCGCGGCTCGGAGCCAGGCGCGAGCACCCGCGAGTTAAAAGGAAGCCGAAAGTTGCTGGGAAGTTGCTCGGGTTTCCGGGGCTTCCAGGCTTAAACTTTGCACAGGCAAAGTTTGCAGGTGGGAGCGTCTTCCCGCCAAGGAGCGGGAAGGGTTCCGGCCGGCCGGCGGGCGAGCTGCTTGGAGGAGGCAACCCGGCGGTGCTCGGGTTTCCCCTCCGCCATGCGGCTCGGGGCCAGGCGCGAGTGCCCGCGAGGAAAAAGGAAGCCGAAATTTGCTGGGAAGTTGCTCGGGTTTCTAGGGCTTCCAGGCTTAAACTTTGCACAGGCAAAGTTTGCAGGCGGGAGCGTCTTCCCGCCGAGGAACGGAAGGGTTCTGCCCGCGGGCGGGCGGGCGGGCTGCTTGAGGAGGCGACCGGCGGTGCTCCGGTTTTCCCCTCCGCCACGCGGCTCAGGGCCAGGCGCGGCGCCCGCGAAAAAAAGGAAGCCGCAAGTTGCTGGGAAGTTGCTCAGGTGCTGGGAGCAGGCTTTTAAAGTGCCGCCCGAGCAGGACCGCCGAGCCGGGAAGCGGGGCACCAAGGCAGGGCAAGGCTCCACCAGCAGCGGCCTAGCTTTAGGTGGCTCCAAGCAGCCCGCTCCAAGCAGCCCGCCCTCCCGCCGGGCGGAACCCTTCCGCTCCTCGGCCGGAAGACGCTCCCGCCTGCAAACTTTGCCTTTGCAAAGTTTAAGCCTGGAAGCCCCGGAAAAAGGGGGATCGGCGGGGACTCACCTTCGGAGAGGTCGCACTCTCGAAGGTGATTTCAACTCCCGGCCGAGGCCTTTGCAAAGTTCTTCTTTTCTTTCCTACTCCGAGAGCGCTCCGCACTGTTTTGCAGCTTTGGGGGCCACGTGGCGCAGGGCAATACGCCATGGCCAGCGATTTTTTTTCAGGGCGGGCCGGATTGGACAGACCAACGGGCCGGATGTGGCCCTCGGGCCGTGGTTTGCCCACCCCTGTTCTTGATGATAGCAATAGTTGATGGGATTTGAAACATCACTAAGGGCTCCCATTATTGATCTACAGTAAATTATCTTATCCAAGCTTGGCATCTTTGTCTTAGAACAAACCTCCATGAGTCTCAGCCAGCATAGCCAACAGCAGGGCCGGGATTCTATCTGTTCGGGCGAACCGGATGTTAAATTTTCTTCTGGTTCGCCGAACTGGTATTTCAACCAACTGGCTGGCCCCGCCCACCCCTCCCCTCCCCTGAGTGTTCATGCGATGCAGGTATGTGCAGAGGCTCTGGGAGGGGGGGAAAAACGGGCCTTCCGGAAGTCTGGAAATGGGCCTGTTTCTGGCTTCCAGAGGCCTTCAGAGCCCGTGGGAGGGTGTTTTCACCCCCCCTTAGGTCCGTGGGAAGCCTCCGAACCCTTGGGAAAGCTAAAAACAGGGCCCCCCCCGGAAGTTCCGGTAGGCCACGCCCACCCCACGCCCACCCAGCAACCAGGCAGCGAACCGGTTGCTGGGATTGTTGAATCCCACCCCTGGTCATCCGTCAGGATTGATAGGGACTTGTCAGTATAGCTGACTTGAGGTGATTCTCAGCGGCTTCTTGGGATCCCAAGCAGAAGTCTCTTCCCATCTAGAGATCAACTTTGGGGCAATCTGCTAGCAGCACAAATGCTGCCATGCAGAAGAGGAATCTGGTTTCAGATTGCCTTCCTTGCCTTGCAGTAAAATGCTACCAGAGAGAGGATACCGATTCTCAAGGCTCTCCGATTTACGCAGACGAAATGCCTCAAGTGTGTTTTCTGCAGCTTCTTCAGATTGTGTTGCAACATCAGGTAAACTTTGGATGCTTTAAGAAGGGTAGCTGGGGCAACCTACCTGTAAATTAAATTGATCCTCATGGATGTACACCACCATCCTATGCCTGTAGGCTTCCACTTAAATCATATTCATTAGGTAAAGAAGGCGCATATAGCTTTTGCTCAAATGGCTGCTGCCTGAAACTTTTCCCCACAAACTTATGGTAATGTTCAAATCATCAATAAAACTAGTAGCATTCTCTCAATAGAAGAGAATATCTGTAGCTCCGGGTTGAACTGAGTTGTTCTTGGTGTTCTTTGAGCTTAAGTGTTTGTTTGACATTACCCAACCAGACCTTAACATCACAGGTGATGTTTGTTTGCACATATTATCCAACTATCACTGATGATGTTACCTGGTTGGGTTATGAAAGGTCCATAAGCAAGGACTAAGCTCAGAGATCGCCAAGGACTCTTAACAGCAGCATTCTACCACTTCAGAATGCAGGAGATCCAGGGATTATTGCAACTCTTGAGTATGCCTCACGTCAAAAGCTCCAGGCCCATGTAAAACCTCCCTCAGAAGAACACAAACATGGCTCCCTTCTCTTTTAGGACAGCAACTCTATTCTATTCCAGCCCACTGCAAACTAGCTCTTCTTGGCTCCAATGGGGCAAAATTAGCGGTCTGCCCAATGGGTTGAATGAGGAGAGAAGATAGTTGCTTCCTCCAACCCATTCCACCCCACGAAATTGCTTTGAGCAGCTAGGATGTTGGGGGAGGTGGTGGCCATCCCTCTTGTGGGTAGGGGGATGCCCATCTACAGCTGTTTTCCCCTAACCTCCATGGATCTGGGGGTAAGAATCCCTTCCCACCCCAGCCCTGCAGCCCTCCAGCTGAGACAGCATTGGGGAGGAAGCCCTGGAAGGGCAGTGGGGTCTCGGGCCAGGTGGGAGCAGCTGTAGGGAGGCTGTTCCTGTTCCCCTCGCTCCACCAGGAGGGCATGAGAGAAAGAGGAGGGTCAGGAACAACAGGAAGCAGTTCTTTGGGGTGCTTAGTCTTGGTCAAAACAGAGCTGCCCTTCTGGCCTTCAGGTTGTTCTTTGGGGAGCCTGTCTGCCGCATGAGTGTGCTGATGGCGGTTGAGTTGCGAGCTGCGGCTGAAACACTTCCCACACTCTGCGCACGGGTAGGGTTTCTCGCCTGTGTGCACCCTCAGGTGCCACTCCAGGTGGGAGACGAAGCCGAAGCTCTTCTCGCAGACGGTGCAGTCGTAGGGTTTCTCGCCGCGGTGGGCCCGCTGGTGCGTGAGCAGCTGTGCCGCGGCCGCGAATCGCTTCCCACACTCCTTGCACTTGTGAGGCTTTCCACCTGAGTGTGTCCGTTGGTGCTGCAGGAGCGTGGAGCTGACGCTGAAGCTCTTCCCACATTCACTGCACTGGTAGGGCTTCTCCCCCGTGTGGATTCTCCGGTGGCGGTCCAGGTGGGAACTGACGCTGAAGCTCTTCCCACATTCACCGCACTGGTAGGGCTTCTCCCCCGTGTGGATCCGCTGGTGTCTCTCCAGGTGGGAGCTCCAGCTGAAACTTTTCCCGCAGGCAGAGCACCGATAACGCTTGTTCCCAGGCACGTGGGATTTCTGGTGCTTGACTAGTGAGGCCAGTTCCCCATAGGTTTTCCCACACTCGGTACACTTGTGGGGCCGGTCGGGAGCATGTACGCGCTGGTGCCTTTCCAAATGGGAGCTGACACTGAACGCTTTCCCACAGTCCCCACACTCAAAGGGCTTCTCTCCCGTGTGGGTCCGCTTGTGTTTGATCAGGGCCGAGCACCAGCTGAAGTTCTTCCCACACTCGGGACATTGATAGGGCCTCTCTCCGGTGTGGATCCGCTGGTGTTTCACCAAGGACGCACTCTGGCCAAACCCTTTCCCACAGTCGGAGCATTTAAAGGGCTTCTCGGTAGACACAGGCGGGGAGGGAGGAGGGAGGGGAGGCTGAGGGGCCACCCGCTTGCGGTTACATTCGGTGCATTTGGTGGGGTCCCTGCTCCGGGTTGGAGATGTCTGGAGGTGATGGAGGGTGGCCACACTGAGGTAGTAGCTTTTGCCACAATCTGTACACTGGTGTGGCTTCTCCCCCGTGTGGATTCTCTGGTGCCTATAAAGGTGGGAGCTGCGGCTGAAAAGCTTCCCACAGTCGGGGCACTGGTAGGGCCTTTCCCCCGTGTGGATCCGTTGGTGTCTCTCCAGGTGTGAGGTGAAGCTGAAACTTGTCCCGCAATCGGGGCACTCATAGGGCTTCTGGCCCAGATGTTTCCTCTGGTGAGCCACCAAGTTGGCCCCGAGCGTGAAGCCCTTCCCACAGTCCTCACACTGGTAGGGCTTGTCGTGGGCGTGAGTCCTCTGGTGCTGGACCAGGGTGGAGCTAACGCTGAAGCTCTTCCCACACTCTTTGCACTGATAAGGCTTCTCCCCGGTGTGGATACGCCGATGCCTCTCCAGGTGGGATCCGACACTGAAGGCCTTCCCACACTCCTTGCATTGGAACGGTTTCTCTCCGGTGTGGATCCGCTGGTGCCGTTCCAGGTGCGAGGTCCAGCTGAAGCTTTTCCTACACTCCTCACACTTGTATGGTTTGTTGCTTGCGTGGCCTTTCTGGTGGGAGGCCAGGGCCTCGGCCTCAGAGAAGCTTTTATCACACTGGTCACACTTGTGGGATCTTTTGTCCAGGTGCAGCCTCTGGTGCCGGAGAAGGTTGGACTTCTGGCTGAAGCTTTTGCCACACTCTGCACATTGGTGGTTCTTGCATGGTGGTGGTTTTCTATGGGACATCTCGGGATTGGAAGCAACCATGATCTGTGGGAGGGGTTTGTCTTGCTGCTCCTTTCCTTCGGTTAGGGAGCACCTCGGCCCAATCCCTGATGGTTGTTTCTCAGCCTCCATTGGATTCCTCTCTAGGACATTCCCCTTTTGCAGATTTGTTTTGCTAGGAATTACTTCCGGAGGAACAGGTTCATGCCTTCCTTCCAATTCTTCCCCTGAGGAGATAAATATTGCAGAGGTGACCTGAACCATGCATTCCATTAAATGGAAGGTTGCTAATAACATTATTTCAGCATGTATTTGTATTAAACATTTTATATATCCACCTTATATTCTATGTGTGTCAGCACCCAGCCTATGGTAAGCTGGTAATATGTTGGCAACAACTGTCTTGGTTTGCAAGACACACTTTTGATTTACAGATTTTAACTCCGGTAGTATATATATTCAGCCTTCCATCCTTCCAAGGTAGGTAAAATGAGGACCAGATTGTTGGGGGCAATATGCTGACTCTGTAAACCGCTTAGAGATGGCTGTAAAATCACTGTGAAGTAGTTATATAAGTCTAAACGCTATTGCTATATATGAGCAAACCTGAGATAAAACAACCCTGTTGTTGCCTTTCTGACATATTAACAAAATTTACTAAAATTGACTGGTACAGGCTCATGTTGTAGATTTGGAGACTGAAAATTTGGTATTTTTTATAGCACTTCTTTCACTTATCTGAAGACAAGCTCTGCAAACCAAGCTTGCTCAAAATTTTGAAAACATTTTTATTACTCTTGATTAATTCTGTTCCTCTATTGTTCTTTTGGAATGTTCCATCTAATTGGCTAGCTGGGTATTTTAAGAGGCGATGAAATTCAATGTGGTAGACAAAAGCCTGTTCTATTGTTGAAGTCATTCAATTTATATAGTTTATATTCTGGTTGCTGCTTTTTCCTAACATGATGCTGAAAAGTCGTGAAGATAAATGTAATTATGCATAGCTGCTCTATCACACTATTCAGGGCTTCTGTACCAGAATCTAGCATGGATGGTGACGAACAAAACTTTCCCCCCATTACAGAGTGAAATTCCATCCCATGGAGGTAGTCCTCAACATATGACCATAATGGAGCCTGCCCATTATAGTTATATGTCATGACAATCATAAAACTATTTTATAACTTTTTTGCAGTGGTCACTAAATGAACACAGTGGTGGTAAATGCGAATCCATGGTTTTGCTGAAAACCGGAAGTGCTGGTTTTCAGCAAAACGGTTGTAAAATGTGGTCACGTGACTCCAAACAGCCGTCAATGCAGCCATGTTGTTGAATGCTCAAAGTACAGTCATGTGACCAGAGGAAGGGCCTGACCATTGGAACTCGGGTTCTAGGTCACAAGGGATTCTTTTCAGGTAGTTCATAGCTTCAAACAGTTGCTACACAACCAGTCAGTCGTAAGTTGTGGACTGCCTGTATATTTAAAAAAATAAAACAAACCACAATTCTCACTTGGATTGATCTGAGTTGGCATTGTCCTTTCCTCACATCCCTGAAGTTCTGGAATCCATGAATCTTCTCGATCCATCCAGGAGAGCAGATCAGATTTAGAAAGTGGAAATCCTGTTGGCCAAGGAAAACCTTTCAATTCAGGTAGTCCTCGACCACAACCGAGCTCAACATTTCTGTTGCTAAGTGAAACGTTTGTTAAGTGAGTTTTGCCCTGTTTTACGACCTTTCTCGCTACAGTTCTTAAGTGAATCACTGCAGTTGTTTTAGTGCCACAGTTGTTAAGTGCATCTGGATTCCCCATTGACTTGGCTTGTCTGAAGGTCAAAAAAGGGGATCATTGCAACCATCATAAATACAAGCCAATGGTCAAAAGTGTCCAAACTTTAAACAGTGATCATGGGGATGCTGCAACATAACTGTCAGGATTCCAGCCATTGCTCTAATCAAATCATGATTCTCGAGCCAACCTTCAAAAAACTTCAAAGGATTCATTAGAGCATGTTCACAGGCTGGGTGTCATCATTCACACTTTCTCAGGCTATGTGGCAGCGTGGAACATGGCTTACAAAGCTGACAACGTTCTCCAATTAAATACAGTATATTCACGGGCAAAAACTCTGGTATTTTAGTTACCATCTTTTAAAGATAAGGTTTGGAATGTACTTTCGCTTTCAACTGCTCTTCCAGATTTCCTTCCTCCCCCCCCCCCTTTTTCTTTTATGGCAACTACTAAAACAGGCATAGGAATGTTTTATGAGTTGACGGCAAGTGTGAAAAAAGGTCATATGTCACTTTTTGCAGTGCCTTTGTAACTTCGAATGGTCATTAAATAAACTGCTGTAAGTCAAGGACAGCCTGTCTGGGCTTACTCGAGTGAACCTTAGAGCAGTGTCCAGGGGTCATATGATTTCCTTTTTTGTTTGGGGTTCAGGAGCATAAAATCCACTAGTCTTACCTGATGCTAACCCTCTCCGGTGGGGCTCAGCTAGTGCAGTGATTCGAGGCAGGGTGATCGCCATCTCTTCTGCTAACAAGAAAAAGTGCAAAAGACCCCATTAAGATATTGGGCAGATTGACACTAGTGATGCCCTTTAAAGAAAATTTGTATAAATTATTTTATAGATGGCATATACCACCATCAAGATTGGCAGAAATGAATCCTAAACTTTCCCCTATGTGTTGGAAATGTAAAAAAGAAATAGGAACTTATTATCACTTATGGTGGATTTGCAAAGAGGCCCCAAAATACTGGCAAAATCTACATAAGTGGATAGAAGAAATGTGTGGAATTAAAATACAATATAGGCCTGAGTTCTTTCTGCTAGGAATTAACACTGGGAAATACGATAAAGAAACCCTGTATTTAATGATTCATGTAATTACTGCAGCAAGGTTGGCGTATGCACAGAATTGGAAAAATAAAGATATCCAAAACGAATTGGAAATATTGAAAAAAATTACAATGTGTGCAGAAATGGATAAATTAACAAAAGTACTAAAAATAAGGAAGATTTGGATTATTATAAAACATGGGACAAATTTTATGGTTGGCTATAGATGAGGAAGATCAAGGAGAATAAGGAATTATTATATGTATATTTAAAGCGTATAGATGAAAATTATTTAATATTACTATTGGATTTAGTGATGTAATGACAATGATTGATGTTAGGGAAACTGTACCACGTTCAACTTTTTTATTGTATGAATTGTGTGTCTTTGTATTTGTTTAATAAAGAAAATGTTATATATAAAAAAAGATATTGGGCAGATTGGTTGGCACCATGTGGATGCAATGGGCCACCGATACAGTTGGGTCCCTGCTTTGGCTAAATTAACTAGTTGGAAAGGACCTTGTAGGTCATCTAGTCCAACCTCCTGTTCAAGCAGGAGACCCTACACCATTTCTGACAAGTGGCTGTCCAGTCTTTTCTTGAAAGCCTCCAGTGATGAAGTTCCCACAACTTCTGAAGGAAGCCATTCCACTGGTGTATTGTTCTGTCAGGAAATGTCTCCTTAGTTCTAGGTTGCTTCTCTCCATCCATTAGTTTCCACCCATTGCTTCTTGTCCTGCCCTCAGGTGCTTTTAGAGAACAGCTTGACTCCCTCTTCTTTGTGGCAGCCCCTGAGATATTGGAAGACTGCTATCATGTCTCCCCTGGTTCTTCTCTTCACTAGACTAGCCAAGCCCAGTTCCTGCAACCGTTCGTCGTATGTTTTAGCCTCCAGTCCCCTAATCAACTTGGTTGCTCTTCTCTGCACTCTTTCTAGAGTCTCAACATCTTTTTTTATAGTGTGGTGACCAAAACTGGATGCAGTATTGCATTTTGACCACTCTGGATAACAACCACTTGGTGTTCAGCATGCCGGGGAGGACCTCAATTGGTGAAGGCTAAGTAACTTTATAATTGTGATTCAGTAGTGATCTGCCTTGCTCCAAAGGCAGAGAACAAGCTGTTCTGTGGAGATGAGACAAGTACACGCGGAAGAGAGGTCTATAAACCTGTATTTAGGGGGTGGTGGGTGTCAGGTGCTGAATAAGGAAGCGCGCACCCACCATTAGGGTCCTGCCACCTGGGCTTGCATTCCTTGGCGGTGGCAATCGTCCCCAGGGGGCAAAAGATAGGTAGGTGGGAGGTTGGATTGTCACTGCCCTAAGGGGGCCGAGGGAGCACGACGTGCCTGCTCCTCTTCGGCCCTTAGGCCTTGACCAGGTTGGATTGTCACTGCCCTAAGGGGGCCGAGGGAGCACGACGTGCCTGCTCCTCTTTCGGCCCTTAGGCCTTGACCTTCCCGTCCTAAGGGGGCCGAGGGAGCACGACGTGCCTGCTCCTCTTTCGGCCCTTAGGCCTTGACCTTCCCGTCCTAAGGGGGCCGAGGGAGCACGACGTGCCTGCTCTCTTCGGCCCCTTAGGACGGAAGGTCAACGCAGCAGCGGCAGCCATCTTAGGTGCCTTTCGGGCGAAGTCTGTTCAAAAGGGCGCACGCAGCAGCCAGGCAGTGACTGTCTCCTCAGCTCAGGGAGGCTTTGAGTTTCGCGTCCTCAAAAGGGCGCATGCAGCAGCCAGGCAGTGACTGTCTCCTCAGCTGAGGGAGGCTCTTTAAATTTGGCGTGCACAGAGATTGTCTGCGGCTCCTGACATTCAGCGGCTTCGGCTCCTTTTTCAGTGACTTAGCTCAGTTGTCTTGCCTGGGTGTCTCTGCTGTCATCCCACCTTCGTCGCCAGTGTTGGGGTTGGCAGACGGACACACCAGGCAGACACGGTACTGAAGAATAACGTTGCTTTTATTAGAAGAGTAACAGGTTATCGTGGCTGCCCAGCTGGGCTGGCAGCCAGCTGGCTGGGGCGGCTGATGCCGTTTGACAGCTCCTTTTATAGTCTGCTGTCAAACGGCACCAGCCAATGGGAACAGTCGGTGCTCCCGCTCAGAATGCGGACCTGAATGAAGACTTAGCTAGTCAGGGACACTACACCCCTTTCCCCTAGCCAAGTGCATGCGCGGCCCTGCCTTGGTGACCTCCAGCATGTGGTGGAGTAGGGGTCCCCAAATCCTAAGGGCTGTGGGTCAGTACTGACAGTCGCCTGTTTGGAACCAAGCTGCAGAGATGGCAGGCAAGTTCCATTTGGGTGAGCAGCGTGCGAGTTTAGCTGTGGCTTGCGTGAAGGGAGATGAGCAGAAGGTGGGGGACCGCTGAGCTAGGGGGTTGACTACGAAGGTCAAGGCCTAAGGGCCGAAAGAGGAGCAGGCACGTCGTGCTCCCTCGGCCCCCTTAGGGCAGTGACTATCCAACCTCCCACCTACCTATCTTTTGCCCCCCTGGGGACGTATTGCCACCGCCAAGGAATGCAAGCCCAGGTGGCAGGACCCTAATGGTGGGTGCGCGCTTCCTTATTCAGCACCTGACACCCACCACCCCCTAAATACAGGACCCCTTCCCCCAGAGTCACTTGGAAGGGGGCAGAGAGACAATTTGTCTGCGGCTGTGAGGCACGTAGGCACCACGCCCAACTCCAGAGCTAGATGCCCTTGAACTCGCAGGGCAAACTCTTCCTGGGTCTCCTCGGCTTCTCTGTACACAGAGGGAAGCCCCCTTACTTGAATAACGGTGAAAAGGAACGAAGAAAGTCCAGAGCAGCTCAGTGAACCAGGAAGCACCAGCTACGCTCACAGCCACGAAGGGCCTCCAGACCTGCAGAGCCAATGGCTGCACCGTGTCCACGATGGAGAAGGGTCAGGAGCTGAAACACAGTAGGCCCACCCGGCCGTTGGTGGTCTCCTCCTCGGGGAAGAGCAGCAGCGGCGGATTGCCGCCCTGCAAGCAGTAGCCCTTCAGCGACTCCAGCAGCTCCGCGCGGCTCTCGGTGGCGGCCACCTCCAGGAAGCCGAGGGACCAGCAGAGGAAGCCGGCGGCGCCGTTCAGCACGGGCGCGCTGCAGGCGGCCAGCAGGCCCAGGATGTTATGGTCAAAGGGCGTGACATGGTTGGCCACCAGGACGCAGGCGTGGAAGCGCACAGCTGACCAGGAAGACGTGCAGCCCCACGAAGAGCCGCACCAGCAGCAGGCACAGCCCCACCGACGCATAGAGCAGCAGCGCCAGCAGCACCGGCAGCGGCCCGTCGCTCGGCAGCCAGTGGGAGTCGAAGAGGCGCTCGGGGCTGGCGGCGGCGGCGGCGGCGGCGTCCGGAACGGGAGGCGGCTCCATACCTGCCCGGGGCGCTTCGCCGGCCTTCACGGGTGAGCCGCAGGCGCGGCAGCCATCTTAGATGCCTTTCGGGCGAAGTCTGTTCAAAAGGGTGCACGCAGCAGCCAGGCAGTGACTGTCTCCTCAGCTCAGGGAGGCTTTGAGTTTCGCGCCCTCAAAAGGGCGCATGCAGCAGCCAGGCAGTGACTGTCTCCTCAGCTGAGGGAGGCTCTTTAAATTTGGCGCGCGCAGAGATTGCCTGCGGCTCCTGACATTCAGCGGCTTCGGCTCCTTCTTCAGTGACTTAGCTCAGTTGTCTTGCCTGGGTGTCTCTGCTGTCATCCCATCCTCGTCGCCAGTGTTAGGGTTGGCAGACGGACACACCAGGCAGACACGGTACTGAAGAATAACGTTGCTTTTATTAGAAGAGTAACAGGTTATCGTGGCTGCCCAGCTGGGCTGGCAGCCAGCTGGCTGGGGCGGCTGATGCCGTTTGACAGCTCCTTTTATAGTCTGCTGTCAAACGGCACCAACCAATGGGAACAGTCGGTGCTCCCGCTCAGAATGCGGACCTGAATGAAGACTTAGCTAGTCAGGGACACTACACTCAACATCTTTTTTTATAGTGTGGTGACCAAAACTGGATGCAGTATTGCATTTTGACCACTCTGGATAACAACCACTTGGTGTTCAGCATGCCAGGGAGGACCTCAATTGGTGAAGGCTAAGTAACTTTATAATTGTGATTCAGTAGTGATCTGCCTTGCTCCAAAGGCAGAGAACAAGCTGTTCTGTGGAGATGAGACAAGTACACGCGGAAGAGAGGTCTATAAACCATGACACCTAAATCAAACCTTCACGTTCAAGTACAGTACACCTTACTAATCCCAAATGATGGACAATAACAACATCATCATTTCTTGGTTGTGTGTTTTCCAGAAGCATTATGGTTCACCACACTGAGGACAGCAAGTAAGGCTCCCTGGATTTTGGGTTTGATCCAGTAGAGTGGTTCTTTAGCTCCACAAAATTAACCTAGATAAATTGATCCTTACCCAAAGAGATCAGAGTCTCGTAGTTCTCTTGCATGTCCCTCTGGCTGAGAAGTCTCCAATACGAGGAGGCCGTTCCACCTTGGAAGCCACACAGGCATCTGGAACAACAGCCCTCCATGCATCAAATTTGCTCTAGAATCCACCTTTTCAGGCTGCAGGTAGTCCTTGACTTAGGACCACAATTGGGACCACAATTTCAAAAGTGCTAAGTTAAAACAACTTCCATTGTTAAGTGAGTCACACCCAATTTTGCAATCTTTTTTTGCCACAGTTGTTAAGCGAATCACTGCAGTTGTTTAAGTGAACCATGCAGTTATTTATCTTCCCCCACTGACTTTGCTTGTCAGAAGCCAACTGGGAAGTTGCAAATGGTGATCACATGACACAAAACACACAGCATACCAGCTGCCAAGTGCCTGACTTTTCATCAAGTGCTTGTGGGAACAGTCACAAGTATGAGGACTGGTTGCAAGTCACATTTTTGGTGCTGCTGTAACTTCAAATGGTCGCTAAACGAATAGTAGTTAAGTCGAGGACTACCTGTACTTCCAAAATCTGAAATTTAATTCCACACAGAAAGTGGGCAGATTGAGGAGCTTCAGGAAAATTAAACAAAGCAGAAAGCTCTACTTTTGTCAACTATTTGAGGTTATCAAATGCTCGGCAACAAGATAAGACTGCAGATTGCAAAAGACACAGATCCCTTTTGGAAATCAGAATTAAAACAATCTGAATTTTTAAGAAAAAGGTCAAACCTTCAATAAGCGCAATACTATCCCACTGCAGACCCAAAAAGCAAAGGATGGCAGTTCTGGCATCCTAGACTTTTAATAGACTTTTTTTGTCCTCAACTCTAAACTATCCACTGGGCCAAATTTACAGAAGACGCAAGGATAAAAACATGGTTGGGTAATTTCTGGTTCAATGTGCTGGGTAAACATTACATGACCTCTAATCTGTTTTCTGCTCCAGGCTGTCAACATTCCAATGTTTTTAGCTCTGTCTACACCATCCAGAATTTGTTTGATGGGCAGTTTATATAAATTGGTTTAATAAATAATAAAATAGGGCTTGTTTATGTCTGCCCAGCGTCACTGCTACCTCTGACCCCATTCCAATCTTATCTTAATATTTTAATATTTTAAGTGCAGGCAGTAGCTGCCCAAACAAAATCCAGGAAGGTCAACAAAACAGAGTCAGATGAATCCTTGGCTTGATTTGACATCTAAACAAATGAACTCTAAAACTACAGGTGCCTTTTTTGAAGCTGCACAACACTGACTCAGCTTCAGTTTAGAATCCATTATAGTCATCAAAAATTTTTTTTCATATATTGTAGCTCTAAGTATTATTTCGTCAGCTATCTTAATCTAAATCAAAATGTGGTGTATACTATTATTGGAATGGTACTAACAATATAGTAATGTACTTGGTTCTTAGTTAAACAGCATTAAATTCAGCATATTGCTGTGGCGTTGTAATCACCATTTTAAAGCCTGTTTTCACTTACCAGGACACAATAAAACTCAGAGAAAGTCAATTCTGTTACTCAACTAACACTGAACAGAAAGAAGACTAAAGGTCAAGGCTTCAAACTGATGCTAAAAAAAAATTGAAAAATATAATCGGGAGGGAAGGAATAGGAACTTATTATGAATGGACAGTATTTTTGCTGATCAACTCAACACCCAGGAGCAATTTGCAGGCTTTTGAGTTCTGCAGAACACTTCATCGGGCAGAATACAGGGCTCTGGAGGACTCCAAAGCTTGCACACTTTTCTTCCTCTGAGTTTGGTGATTTTCTTGCAGACGTTTCATTACCAAACTAGGTATCATCATCAGCGTATTCCTCCTCTCCTGTCAGCCTGATGAAGCTACTGCTCTAATTTGTGCTAACGGAGGGTAGCTTTGACGCCGTGAGCTTCCAAAAAGGACCGGATGACCCAGGCTGCGGGGGCTGTTCAGATGTTAAATAACGGGCGCGTCTCCCTTTCGCCCCTGCCAGCCAGGCGCAGGGGATCAGCGCAGCACGGCAGGCGGGATTCGCCCTCCCCATCCCGGAAGCGCTGCCTGCACCGAGCCGCGACAGGTCCCCACCTGGGCCGGGTCAAAGCCGGCTGCGAGGAAGATCTCCCGGCGGCTGGCGGGATGGACCCGCGGCGGGGCGGTTCTCCCGGCCCGCTGCTGCCTCCGAGTCACCCAGGAAGTTCAACGCGTGACGCCCAGAGCCACGGAACGAGAGAGACGGAAAGCCGGGCTTCTTCCCCGGCGCCACCCAGAGCCCTCTGGCGGCGGCCGGAGACGAAGCCTCCTCCGCGGGCGGCCGAAGGGGCTTCTCTGGGAGGGCAGCGGTGGGGTGCGAGGAAGGCAAGACGTTACGCCAAGATTTCCAGCAAAAAGGCGGCCAGGTTTTGAAAAGCAAAGGAAAACCTCTGGCTTTCACACTAAATCATGGTTAGCTGAAGCACAGCATAAGTTAACCTAATTATCTGGGTTAGGTTAACCTATTAACCATCCTGATGGTTTAGGTTTGCATCGTACAATTACACCAAATTGTAAGTCGTTACCCACACCTTCAGCATCTCTAGTCTATACAGGGTTAGATTTTAAGATGCATGGTGTAAGCATTGGGCAGCATAACAGATAACAGATAATCAGAGTTGGAAGGAATCTTGTAGGTCATCTAGTCCAACCCCCTGTCCAAGCAGGAGGCCCTACACCATTTCTGACAGATGGGAGTCCAATCTCTTCTTGAAAGTCATTCAAATTAATAAATTATTAATAATCATAGAAAGGGGTATTATAAGGAATATCTTCTAAGGATGGTGACATTTGTACTGTACAGTATTTTCACATACTCCTTCCATCTTTGTTTGATCTCCTTTGAACTTTGATCTGTCCATTAGCATCCTTTACTACGCCAATTTGTGGCTGTGACCTTCTGAGAACTTGTGGATAACTTTCCTTGGTTTTCCATGTCTGTTTTTTCAGTGTCTTTACAGATATTGTTCTAATACTGGTTGTCTTTGCTAACAGCTCTCTGAAATTCTATGGTCTTTGTCCTTAATTTTGACTTAGAAACTGGGAAACCATGAATTGCTCAATTGGGGGAATAAAGCTGCCTGGGTCACTCTCTCTTAGGCCAATCTACCTAACAAGGTTGTTGTGGGGAAGAAAGGAGAGAGAACACAGCTTTCAGTAACATACAATTAAGGTGCACTATAAATATAGGAAATAAATAAAATTGATTTCATTTCACAGTGTCTCTGGTTTTCTATCAGTGAGGTTCAGCAATTGAACCAGTGTAAATACCCTTTCCTATTTGCTACAGCAAATACTATCACAGATCGTCCTCAACTTATGCCCACAATTGCTCCCAGAATTCTGTTGCTAAACAAGATGATGAAGTGACTCATGCCTAATTTATGACCTTTTTTGCCACAGTTATTAAGGAAATTGCTGCAGTTAAGTGAATTGTGCAGTCATTAAGTTGACAAAGCTGTTCAGATATGGCAGGGATGCAATGCCTAGGGTTCTAAGAGACAGGGCTGAAGCATTTGATGCTTTCCAGCCATAGTGGGAGGGGGGTGGAATTTTACTATGTTCACAAATAAGAAAGCTCACTCCTCTTTAATTTTCTCCCAGAAAAACTTTTGGTGAACTGAATAACAGGAAAAATAAGCAGAGAAGGCAAAATCCCCGCTTTGTCTTGTTTTATTCATTTCCCAAAATATGCTTGGATTTTAAAAAAATCTGGAATTTTAATTTCCATGTTACCTGAGGACAGAATGGGACAACTCAGTGTGGCCAACTTGCTGCAACCAAGTCACCATGGCCAACTCACCATGGGATAACTCACTACAGCCAACTTGCCACTGGACAACTCAACAATTCAGTTTAGTTATTTAAAATTATTAAAAAATATTTTCATCATTCACATTTAATCTTATCCTTCCTTTAGCATCCTTTCATGATTCTATTTCTTCAATATTAGTGTAACTCTTATCCCACAGCAAGTTGTCCTGCCGTAAGTTGTCCTAGACCCACCTGGGGATGCCCTGTCTCATCAAATGAAATTGTCAAGCTTGGAAGAATGTGTATTTGCAGATATGCACTTTAACCATGAGATGGCATGCATGTTTTACAGATTCCCTGGATGTAGTAGAAATAATTGGGATGCAGATGAAGGATCTAGTCCTTGGTATACCATAAGGAATTCTGGGAACCTTTCCAGCAATTTGGTTTATAGTTTAGCCAAAGCACAGCTGCTAATTTATTGATTATGAGTCACAATAACATTAAGCAAATGCATCTTTATTTCAAACATAAACAAATAGCTTTGCAGAATTCAAAACATGGAATTTCCAACAGCATTTTAAAGTATTATAGAGTACTGCAAGTACTTGTTTACTTTTAACATGCAGATTTGAAAGACTTTTGTGGGTTGATATGCATAGACATGTTTGAATGTTTATTCTTTGCAAAATGCCTTAGCTGCAATAAAGTATAATTTTTACGGCAAGGTACCATAAAACACAATAGCTATCAATAAAAGGATACAATGCAATTATATCCAGAAAAGGTGAAAATTCCCTCATCAAACTTGTCTTTTAATGGCTGCATGGATGTCGTTTTCTTGGGAACATAATGGAAGCAGTTTGCCACCATATTTTTCTGGGATTTTTTTTTCTATTGAAGGGAATAGTAATAATAAATAAAGAAATGTAGTAGAATATATTATAGAATTAAGTAGAGAGTTACTCAATAGGCATTTGTTATCTTGCTGTTGTTAAAAAGATTTCCTTAACCTTTCACTTGTTGTAAAACAATTATAAACACATGCCTGCAATCAGTTACATCCCTATTAAGACACATGATTGTCCCATCTAAATCAATCTGAATCCATCTGTTGTCCTGAATTGAAACATTTCGCCCCAGCATCACCCCCTGGGAATGAAACGTACCTCTCTGGGAATGTAACTCCATTCAGAGGAATCCACATCTTTGAAGTATGCTGTTAATAGCCTCCTTAAGTGCTCAATTGTGATCAATTAGATGGACAATAGGCGAAGAGATCATGAAAGATAAACATTGCCAGAGTGGAATCTGTCTGTTGCAGATTCATGACTAGAGATTTACAAGGTAATTAGAGAACCAAGAACAAAGACTTTTCTGTGTATAAGAAGGACAGGACATCTTTCTGTATTTTGTAGAATTTTCCTCCCATGTCTCTTGTGATGTGCTAAAACTTCTTCCCAGATCTTTAACTTTGATCAAAGAATAAAAGTCTGCTTTATTTAATTTGCAAGCCTCCGTTTAAGTCTTTGTTTTGGTTCATTTTTGGCCTAAGCTTACTGCCAGACCTTACACTACATTACCCAGCATAGCCTATAGCTAGATCTTCCTTGCAGTTCCCATTCAAGTATGAAATCAAGTCACCCATTTAGATTTTATGGGATCAGCTAGCTGATTTATCTGCAATCAATTAAGGTAAGCCATTGCAGCAAGATTAGAGCTCAACATCTTACATCAGAAATGTAAAAAAAATATTTTTTCATTCACTTTCTTAGTAAACAGCTGATGGGATTCAGTGAGATTTAGCCCATCTGCTTTAACCTTTCTTAGAAAATCACTCTGCCCAAATTTACTGCTGGGTTTTGATACAGCAAACTTGGGAAGCTTTAAGAACTATGAAAAAACAGACCCAACCGAAGGATTGCAGATTGCCAAAATCAAAATCAAAACCAATCCCATGATGGTTTGCATAGTATATGAATCCAACCAACCCATGTTTGTCTGTATGTTTGTCAATGTATTTCCTGTAAAAGGTAAACTTAAGTGGGAAGTCCATATAGATTTTGCTTGAATGTCATTGCCTCCATGGAAAACCCTACAGACAGAGCTGAAAATATAAAACTATTTAGCTTTGCAGCAGGGTTAGACTGACAGCCTCTTCACTTCCCCCTTGGGATAGTTTTGCAAATCAGATTTGGTAGATCTGAACTCTGGGCTGGTGTTTCCTATAGTGGAAAAAAATTAATTGATTTAAACTATTTTACTCTTTTAAAAAAAAATAGCACTGAGGGCTGCTAAGAAAATAAAGTCTGTAAAATGATTGGTAGACCTCTCTCTCTTTCTCTCCCTCTCTCTCACACTCACACACACATAAATGTATTTCTCCCTACACAATAAACAAATATTTTCTAGAAAACCTCTGAAAGGTATGGGACAACTCTGCCCAATGCAGCAGCTGTTCGACGGCAAGGCAAACTCTCTCTCTCTCTCCAAAAACCAAAACAAAACACCACAAAAGGTGTGCACCCACCCCCGAATTTTGATGGTCGGTTGCTTGCTGGGACCCGGAAAGTCAGCTTAGAAACCGACGGCCTGATTTCCACTGGGATCTTTGGCATGTCCTTGTGCCTCTACCTGGGTGGAGTAAGGCGCGGCCTGGAGAGGTTTCTGCAGGTGGCAGATATATTTTTTTTAACAGATAATCAGAGTTGGAAGGGACCTTGTAGGTCATCTAGTCCAACCCCCCCGCCCAAGCAGGAGACCCTACACCATTTCTGACAAATGGCAGTCCAATCTCTTCTTGAAAGTCTCAAGTGATGGCGGTCCCACAACTTCTGAGGGCAAGCTGTTCCATTGGTTGATTGCTCTCACTGTCAGAAAGTTCTCACTGGCGTTTAGGTTTAATGCATTTAGGATCCCGTGATTTGGTCTTTGTTTACTAAGCAGAAGGGAGTTTTTCCACAGTCCAAACCAGGCTCGGATACATACATGGAGATGATTGGGGAGAACTGAAATTATAATCCCAGGAGCCTTAACTTCGATTTAAGAATAGCCTTTTCTCTCCCGCCGTTTCGATCTTCGCTTCCCAACCCAGGAGATCGTTGTGTTCTGAGATCCAACTCAGCTCTGTAGCTCATAAAATGGACTCTGTAGTCCATTTTAAAGTTGGGGGAATAGAATTAGGGTATATCGTGGCACAAACGAAAGTCCACTTTAGGAACAAATACCACCACCACCCTCCCATAGTAGGGGTGTAAGTTCACACCTCTGTGAATGCTCAATCGGGATTAAGTCACTGATTAATTAATTCAATAGGTGTCACCTTGGATGGCCATCAATGAGCTTGGAGTCTCCACAGAATATGATCAGAAAAGTCAGTATTGTGCAACTGTTCTTTTTTATGTGAGGCCAAGCTGGGTGTTATGCATCAAAATATGGAAAAATATACAGAAATAATTATTTATGTTCTCCGAACCAGGTTTTGCTAATTTTTAAACAGGGTTCCTAAATCTGATGCCTTGAAAAGTGTTGAGCTTGCACTGGGATGCCACACTTGCCATTTTACAAGTAGTCCTCCACTTACAACCCCAATTGAGCCCAATATTTCTATTGCTAAGTGAAACAGTTGTTAAGTGAGCTTTGCTCCATTTTAAGACCTTGCTTGCCACAGTTGTTAAGTGAATTGCTGCAGTTGTTAAATTAGTAATACAGTTGTTAAATGAATCTGGCTTCTCCATTGACTTTGCTTGTCCCCAGGACACTGCAACCGTCATAAATATGAACCAATTGTCAAGCATCCAAATGTAAATCACGCGATCATGGGGAAGCTACAACAGTCATAAGTGTGAAAAATGATCATAAATAACATTTTTTTCAGGGATGTTGTAACCAAATGGTCACTAAATGGACTGTTGTAAGTCAAGGACTACCTGTATAGTTCCTTGAGCTCCTCAAAAGACCTGTTACTTTAAAGTCTCCTCACCTCCTGCCAATTTCATGGGAATGTTCGTGCTCTTTTATTTACAAGACTATGACATTACTGTACCTTTTTTCAGGGTGTGTTTTGACTTCAGTGTCTGGAATTCCTGATGGTCTCCTCTCCAGGTATTAATCAAGGCACAACCCTGTTTCATTTCTGAGCTGCCTGCAGAACTGCTATTATAAAGCATATGACTGCTTTCTGCCTTAGTCATTAGAGCAAGACTTCTCAGACCTCCAGAAGCTGTAAATGCTCCAACGCTGGAGGTTTTTAAGAAGAGATTGGACACCCATTTCTCTGAAACGCTATAGGGCCAAGATGGCGGAACCTGTGGCATGCGTGTGCCACAGGTGGCATGCAGAGCCATTTATACGGGCATGTCAGCCCCAGCCAAACTTACCCGCACTGCACATGTGCGTGCCTCCCAGCTGATTTTTGGCCCGTTTGGAGCAGTTTTTGCCCTCCTGGAGGCTTGAGGGAAGCCTCTGTATCCTTGGGAGGCGGAAAAATGGGCCTTCCGGAAATACCGGAAGTGCCGAAACGGGCCTGTTTTCAGCCTCCCGAAGCTGCAGAGGCTTCCCTTGAGCCTCCGGGAGGGTGAAAATGGCCTCAAACGAGCCGAAAATCGGCTGGGAGGCGCACGCATGCACAGTGTAGGTAAGGGGGCAGGGCAGGGGTGTTGCACATGCATGTGCTGGGGGGTGGGGCGCATTACATTGTGGGTGCCGGCACACGCTTTTGGCACACCACAACAAAAAGTTTCACCATCACTGCTATAGGGTTCCTGCCTAAGCAGTGGGTTCGACTAGAAGACCTCCAAGGTCCCTTCCAACTGTGTTATTCTATTCTATTCTATTTACAACAGTTCTCCTTCATTCCCCAAGCTGCTTATCCAAAAGTCCTATCAAAGTTCAAAATCCAGTTGTAAGTCCCTTCCTTCGGCACCATGGTAACTTTGGTTGCTGAACAAATGGTCGTAACTCAAGGACTCCCTGTATTATAAAACAAAAATCGTTGAATGATCTTTATGTAATTCAACAAATTACCATGGACAATTTCTTTGATTTTTGTCTTCATAGGAATACTTCCGAAGATTTTCCAGTATATTTTAGTCAATGTTGTTAGGAATGATAGTCACCTAACAGTTGGGTTGGCAATATATAAACCAGGATAGTCATTTAATACTGTTGTATCTTTAAGAGAATGCTGTAATTGTGATTGGCTGAGGTTCCTCTAACGGCCATAAGATGGAGCTAGAAACCTGGTCTGTTCTTTTTGCGTTCCCTTTTGCTTTTTACCTGATCGTCATTCTGCTTGAATTGCTGTGAGTCTTGCAACTGTTCGCAAACTCCGTTTACTGAACTTTGTTTATGATACTGGTAAAGAAAAGGACTTCGATTTTGGATTATCCCTGGACTGATTGTTTTGAATACTAACTGCTTTAACCGTGTATGATTTGGACTGTTTGTTGGACTTTGTTTACCCGTTTACTGGAAGTAAAACTTACATTTTACTATTCAGTGTATCTGTGTGCTGGTTGTGTGTTATTCATCACCACTCTCACTATGTTTCCCTGAGTGCACTCATTCTCCTAATGGGGAATACCTCAACGAATGTGACAATCCTTTAAATGTCCCTGTTGTGAGGGGTTATAATGGGTTTTATTACCCACAGGGGGAAAAAAGCACTTACAAAATTTTGGTTAAATTACCCAGATTTGGGAAGCACCATTTTAGAGTCGCTGCATTAAATATCCACCTCGATCAGCATCGTGTTTCTGGTTCTCTGAAACACTAAGGCTGCACAAAAGAGCAGATTGTTACGTTGGGAGACATGGTGAGAAATCCATCTTTAGTGGAACTTTTAAAGTGGCCTTTGTCCAAAATCCAGGTATCCGGGATTGCAAAGGAGCAACGGTGAACTGCTTGGCAACAGGAAGTGACAGAGAGAAGCTGCGATTCTGATTTGCAACTGCTATGATGGAGACCAGAAGGTTCATGGCAATATTGGTGGGCATATGGAGATGACAGGGGAAGGAGGCCCACCAAGGCCTGGGAATTCTATTTAGCTATTTATTATATTTATTTTACACATATACTCTTTCCCTCCTTTCTCTCCCTCCCTTCCTCCCTCCCTAACCCTTATCCTATTCCTATTCCTAACCCTAGTTTTATTTTTATTGTCAATGGGAAATTCCCATATGTTTTCCTCCGGTACCCAAAGAAGTGCAAATGACAATGTGCCACCTTCACTTTTCTTAAATAATGTCTTAAGAATCTATCTCTGGCATCAGTTTTTGGCTCTGATTGCATGGAGATCTAACCCTAACCCAACCTTAACTCTAACTCTAACTCTAGTTTTATTTTCTTTTGCAGTTGGATTTTCCCAAGGTTTTTATTGTGGTCCCCAAAGAAGTCCTAACTAAAAGGTTTTATCATTGCTTTCTTTAGAGAATCTCTAAGAATCTATATCTGACATTAGTTTTCGGCCCTGAATCCATACATACGTAAGCGTAACCCTTATCCTTAACCCTAACCCTAGTTTCATTTTTTTTAACAATGGGATTTTCCCATGTTTTTCAATCTAGTTCACAAAAATTATGTGATCTGTATGGTTTGCCAATTGCACAGTGGCAGATAGGAAAGCACTCCAGAGAGTTAATGTCATTGCCCAGAAGATCATTGGTTGCCCTCTCCCCTCTTTGGAAGAGCTTTATAGCTCCCGCTGCCTTAAGAAAGCTCAAAACATTCTCAAAGATCCATCTCATCCTGGGCACCTTTTTTTTGAACTATTACCATCTGGCAGACGGTACAGAATAATAAAAACAAGGACAAATAGGCTGAAAAACAGCTTCTATCCCAGGGCAGTAGCTCTTTGGAATTCTGCTGTATAGTGCAGTGTTGGTGTGATGTTGGGGGTTTTCGGTTTAATGTGTGAAGTGTGAAGGATGTATGTTTGTCTTTATTTTCATGGTCATGATGTGCACTGAAGATGGTGTTTGATTTTGTTGTACGAGGTGCAATGACAATAAAATAAAATAAAATAAAAAAAACTCTGAATAAAAATATTGTCACTGTTGCTTTCCTTGTGAGATCTGGCTGGGCAAATAGTTATGTGTGGTTCTAGAGCTTGCCCACATTAAAAGCACGCATAACTACTTTCCTAGCCACATTTTGCAAGCTTCCAGATACTCTTCAAAGTTAGCCCTATGTAGAGCGTATTACAGTAATTCAATCCCGTGACTAGGTCATGAGTGATATTAGCAACGCCAGTCAATGTTTGTCAACATGTTTTATCTCTGGTAGGAGTTGAACATACTAGTTTTATATAAAGAAGACCTGTAAACTCCAATTCTCCCTCCCCCCCAAAAAAACCCCAACATTTCTGACCTTCCTTTCTTATGCTGTCCTTGTATTCCTCCTGTGGCCCCTTGCAATTTTCAATGACCTGGTCTTAGAGAGAGCTTGTGTCTCAATACTGGGTGCCAGAAGGTGAAATAGACTATTAAAATTTCTTTTTAATCTTGAATGCTGCTAATCTGGGCATCAGTAACAGATGTGAAAAATCCTTTTATTGTTTTGTTTTGTTTTTTAAAAAATTGTCCTTCGAGCGGGAATCAAACCAGCGACCTAAGGATGACTTTGATAGCTCTCTACAGTCCTCCGCTCTACCAGCTGAGCTATTGAAGGGATGAGCCTGGGATGCTCTGTTGCTACTTTTCACTTTGGGTGTGGTACCTGCTGAACTGGGTTTTCATTTGAAAGTTTCCCTGCCTTTCCCAATCCTTGGTTTGCAAATATAAAGGACTACCTCCTTAAAAGATAAAAGTAATTTGGCAATGATTATATGCATTGGCTTCTTTTTTCCTTAATCAGAGTGCCTAAGAAATCTCAGCCGCCACAGGATGGAAGGGTAGGCCCTTAATATATCAGTAGTTAGCTTTAGCACAGCTATGGTTTTATCCTAGAAGAAACACGGCATCATTGTTTCGTAACAAAAAAAATCTGCTTATCAACCTTTTTGCTCTCACTGTGGCATCTGATTTTGCTGCGTGTTTGTGTGTGTATGGTTTAATTATTTAATGTTATTAATTTTTAATTAATGTCCTGCATTATGTCCAAGGCAGTGTGCTTGGTTTTCTCTTTCCTCCACCAATTCACTTCTTGAATTCATACCACAACCCAGTAAGGTAGATTACATCAAGAGAGAGTGACTGTTCCACAATCAGATTACAGATTAATAGAGTTGGAAGGGACCTTGTAGGTCATCTAGTCCAGTGGCCCCCAACCTTTTTTGTGCCACGGCCCGGTACCAGCATCACAAAATGATCCGCGGCCCGGTACCGGCATCAGCACGCATGACAAGGCAAGGCGAGCCGAGCGACCGGTCAGCCAGCCGTCCCCCGCTTCTCCCTGCCGCCTTCAACTCCCTCTTTGTACCTTTGTCAATGGGCTTCGCTTCGGGATGGCTTCGGGACGGTCGCTCGGCTCGCCTTGCCTTGGGTGCTGAAATAATTCTCGCGCCTTAGTTTCGTTCGATGCGCCCCCCCCTTCGATGAAACTAAGGCGCAAGGATTCCTTCAGGACCCAAACGCCGCTTTCCAACCGGAAAAGCTCACCCGGAAGCACTTTCTCGTCAAACAAGATGGCGGCGCCCAGCAAACCGGCGGCCCAGTAGGAAATGTTCCACGGACCGGTACCGGTCCACGGCCCGGTGGTTGGGGACCCCTGATCTAGTCCAACCCCCAGCCCATGCAGGAGACCCTACACCATTTCTGACAAGTGTCTGTCCAGTCTCTTCTTGAAAGAGCAGAGTGATGAAGTGATGAAGCAACCACAACTTCTGAAGGTCAGCTGTTCCATTGATTGTTTTCATTGTCGGAAAATTTCTCCTTATTTCTAGGTTGAATCTCTCCATGATCAGTTTCCATCCATTGTTCCTTGTCTGACCTTTAGGTGCCTTGGAAAATAGGTTGTCCCCTTCCTCTCTGTGGCAGCCCCTGAAATATTGGAACACGTAAATCAAGTACAGTTGGAACCTTCCGTATCCTAGTCCAGCATTATAACTGCTGTGGTAACACAGAAAAAAGTCAGCTGCTGAAGTTCTGGATATCTAATTGGTGATTTATTGTTCCAGGTGTAAATGTGTACTTACAGATTTGCCGCGTATAAGACGACTTTTTTGCCCTGAAAAACATGCCTCCAAGTGGGGGGTCTGTCTTATACGCCGGGAGGACTCCACTCCCACTTCGAGCTTGAGTTGCAGCCGGGAGGAGGCTGGGGGGAGCGGTGTGTGTGTGTGTGTGTGTGTGTGGCGGGTGTCACTGCCACACGCTGCGCAACCTTTCCCTCTTCCTTCCTTAGCGGTGTGGGGAGGAGAGGATTCAAGATCCTCACGGCGGCGTACTTTTCTTTTTCTTTTTTTCTTTTTGCACGCAGGTTTTGCATGCGGGCGGCTGTAGGTTAAGGATGGGGAGCCCGGGTGGGTTATCAGGTTTTACGGTGCTCCAACATGTGCGAACGGTGGGAGAGCGGAGAAGAGAGCGAGCGAGCGCCTGGCAGTGTGAAATCCTGCCGTCAAAGCAACACTGGGGGAGGCAGGGTATAAATTTACCAGGTTAATGTAGCAATGGTGATTAATGCCCAGAACATTGTTTGCGGGTATTGGGGTGTGTGTGTGTGTGTGTGGTGGTGGTGAGGAGAGGTTGTCCTTTGAATGCGAAAAGTAGGTGTGACTCTTGTGTAGGAAAATAAAGAGATCCTTTTTAGCGTGTTTGGCTTTCTTTGCCTCCCTCGTCTGCTTTTGACTTGGAGATAATGGCCTTCGGGCGGGAGGGGAAGAAAACGGTAGCTGGATCATTTCAAATTTCACTTACTCTCCTGCCTCACTTCAATATGTCTGAGCGACTCCAGATACTGGAAGACTTTTGAATGAAAGTGTTACCTCCATTTTTTTTTTTTAAAGAGGGCCACTTGGGAAAAAAAAAGATTCTAAGGAATTCTTGTTTCTTGATTAAAGAGAAGGCATTGAATATACTGTTCCTTGGCAGCCTTTTCAGTGTCCGGGTTTTGGTGTGTGTGTGTGTGTGTGTGTGTGTGAGAGAGAGAGAGAGAGAGAGAGAGAGAGAGAGAGAGAGAGAGATCAGCTGTATTGAGAAGAGAACGTTTCCTGTGTTCATTTTATTTACAACATATTTTACGCTTAATGGTAAGCAATGAAAAATATTTTTAAAACTCATTTCTAAACTCCATAGCTATTTGCATATTCTTGTCAAAATTGGATTAGCTCATTTCAAAATTGTCCAAAGCAGAAAAGTGCCAAAAAAAAAAAAAAAAGTGCAAAAGTGGAAGGTGTGTGGAAGAGGGGGTAGTCTTATACGGCGAGTATATAACAAACTCTATATTTTGAGTGGAATGTTGGGGTCGTCTCTATACGCCCAGTCGTCTTATACGCCGGCAACACGGTACTTACAGATGTTCTTCTCTTCTCTCCAAGCTTTTTAATGTGAAATTGTTAACCAAAAAAACTTCAATTTCCAGGTCAAGTTTAGAATCAGCACTGAGTTTCAATGTGTTCCTTTTTGGAGAAGAAGAAGACCGCTTTTATAGTATGGATCAGGGTGGGAAATTAATTTTTCGAAGGGGCCGCATGAAAAACTGAGATTGTTGTAGGGGGCCAAACTAATAAAGCTGTGACGTAGATGCGTAGGTGTCAAGATTGAATCGCTTTGCTTCTTTCAAACCCTAATGCTTTCAACTTGTCAATGAACTGGGGGGAAGGGAGGGGGGAAATGGAATGTGAGAGCGTAGAAACCATCAAGGTCACCACTGCAGGATGCTTGAGAAGAAGACGGACTGTTCCCATAACAAAAGGACGTCTCAGAATTGGACAATGTGATCACCCAGAGGTGGGGAGAAGAGGAAGTTATGGTTTAACGTGGCAAGCATTTGCACGGGGAAACCAGAGCTGGTTTTGTTTCTTTCGTACCAATATGGTGTATCCAATACAATTTGACTTTTGGGAATTCAAATCTCCCAAGAGTGTTTCCTTGTTTTGGGTTGGACTAGTCGGACAGTTGACATTAGGCATGCATGCACGCCCATATATAAATTTAAAAAAACAAAATAGCAGTCGACATCAAAATAAAAGTGCAGTTCAGTGGTGGTATGCTACTGGTTTGGAACGGTTCTGCTGAACTGGTAGTAAAAAAAGCCGACATCAGCTGAGAGGAGGGGAAAAAAATCCTCCTCAGCTGAGAGGAAAAAGAAGAGGATCAGTCTGTTAACTCACAAAACATTTTGTATACACATTTTATAGTTGTCAACAGAAAGGACGGGGGGGAGTTTCAAAGAGCAGGCAGCAGTGTGGAATCGAAAGTACATTCCATTCATATTTTCTTCAGAGGCTGATTAGATGACTGAAGCTTCTGCCACACAAAAATCTAATTGGAGAGCATGATTGATGAGTCTTGGCTATGGACGTGTTTCATTGGATGATACACTCAGAGGGGTGGGGGTTGGGGAAAGCAGGATCAAGGGTGACAGTGAATTATGTATCTTAGAGTCGTCTATGCCCAGGCAAATGCTGGCATGTTAACTTCTAATAAAACAAAAGTTTTGGGAGAACGGCTTGTGGCTCATGATTTAATTGGAGTAACTGCCGGAATCCTGACACAGTCCTCCCACCTACCCCTGCGCTTTTCTCTTCTTTTTCCTGCCAGCTGATTGGTGCTGCAGGTCTCAACTGGTGTGGGGAAAGCTGCATGCCGGCGTTAGGCAAAGCATGCCCACCAAGCCATGCCCACTGAACCGGTGGTAAAACAATTTGAATCCCACCACTGGTGCAGTTGTATTGCACGGTGTACAGGTAGTCCTTGACTTATAATAATTCATTTAGTGGCCCTTCAAAGTTACAACGGCACTGAACAATATGACTTGTGACCGTTTTTCAACCTTTGCAACATCCCCCATGATCATGTGATCAGAATTCAGATGCTTGGCAACTGGTTCATATTTATGACCATTGCTGTTTTCCCAAGGTCATGTGATAGATCTCCTTTAGCGACCGTCTGACAAGCAAAGCCAATGGGGAATCCAGATTCACTTAACAACCGGATTATTAATTTATCAGCTGTAGGAAATCACTTAACAACTGTGGGAAGAAAGGTCATGAAATGGGGCAAAACTTACTTAACAACAAAATTTTGGGGCTCAGTTGTGGTCATAAGTCGTGTACTACCTGTACATTTATTTACATCTAATTTCTGATTGATCTTATGTGGGCCAGACAGGGACAGCCAAAGGGAGCCATAAATAACCCAGATCTGTTATGGATGCTTACTACTTCTTCCCAACAAGTGATGTAAGCTCGATGTGGTAGGCAGATTGGCATGATAAAAGATGATATCGTATGAAGATTTATGATACATGGGTGTTTTAGAGCTGCTTGTCCCGTTAAGTTTTTGATTTTGATGCCATCCAAATCCTACCATGGTGGTGCAGTGGTTAGAGTGCAGTACTGCAGACTACTTCTGCTGACTGCCGGCTGCCTGCAAAATTTGGCAGTTCAAATCTCACTGGCTCAAGGTTGACTCAGCCTTCCATCCTTCTGAGGTGGGTAAAATGAGGACCCAGATTATTGGGGGCAATATGCTGACTCTGTAAAACCGCTTAGAGAGGGCTGTAAAACACTGTAAAGTGGTATATAAATTAAAGTGCTATTGGTATTGCTATCATGCAAGGCAGAGAATTATCTATGTGGCAAGAATTCTGCAAGAAAACATAACAGTTTAAAATAAAATTTCCATTCAGTGCCCCATAGGCTCATAGTTATCTAGTTTTTAAAGGAACCACATCAAAGATTAAAAAGAGCAAAGCAAACCCTGGCACATTCCTTAGATAGCTCAGTTGGCAGAGCAAGAAATGTTTTAAGTTATCATTAAGTCACTGGTTCAATTCCAGCTTGAGGGACCAAGTGGTTTTGCTTGCCAGCTATTGCGGCTTCTAAAAATGGCTTCGTGAAATCCCACGCGGTTTCTAAACCTCGAAAGGTTTTTCTGCATTATTTTGAGGAGGAAATTTTTGTTTTCTTTGAACGCACACACATGAGGATGTGCATTATGGAACTTCATTTTTTTCCTTGCAGCACTTAGATTGGTGGCACAGGAATACATTGGAACCTGTTTTCACCTGGAAGATTTGCCTTCACCTGCTGATCCTTCCTTTTTCTTGGCTACAGAAGGATGAATTTCTGAAACACGATTTTGTTGGGAAATTTGCCCATATTTATAACTGCAGGTACCAGACGTGACAATCTTAAAAGTATTTTTGATTATTCAAAAAGCAATGGGATTTTATTTCACTTGCATTTATTTTTACTCGGACGTTTTACTGTATGCTATAGAGTTGGGCAGTTTTACTTACTAAAACAAATACTGTATATCTTATCCTATGACTGGGTCCATTCCAAACCACAAAACTGGTTATGACTGGCCTGACTCTTCTTGTGATCTGCATTCCTAATTTTAGGTACATCATCTGACTTTTATCGGTGCTCATTAAGCAAGGATCTTTAGTTAGCAGTCTGTGTTAGTCTTTCCTAATCTAATAATCAGAATTCTCCGCCCAAGGCCAAGGAATGACTAAGAAGCATGAGCAGTGAAGTCCATTAAGAGGTTAGGGTAAGATGGCTTATAAAATGTAGGGGGGGAAAAATGGCTACAAGTAATCCTCGACTTGAGACCAAAGCTGAGCCCAAAATTTCTGTTGCTAAGCGAGACAGTTGTAAAATGATTTTTGCCCCATTTTTACGATCTTTCTCACCACTTGTTAAACGAATCACTGCAAACGAGTTGTTAAGTGAATCTGGCTTTCCCATTGCTTGTCAGAAAGTCACAAAAGAGGGTTGGTCCCATAACTCCCCTGGACACGGGAAACGTCATAAATACATTCTAGTTACAAAGCTTCTGAATTCTGATCAGATGACCATGGGGATGCTGCAATGGTCATAAGAGTGAAAACTGGTCATAAGTCACTTTTCAGTGCCAGTGTAACTTCGAAGGATCACTAAATGAATGGTTGTAAGTCAAGGGCTACCTCTATTGGTCTGTTTTTGTAACATTTCTGTAACTTCATGGCAGCTACTGAGAAGGAGCTCCAAGCCATACACAAAACCTTAATGATGCTATTGTTTGTATTCTACTGGGCACATGTTTTCAATAGCAAAAAGTTGAGCACTTAGGCTTATATACCACTTTACAGTGCTTTATAGCTAAGCTGTTTACAGAGTCAGCGTATTGTCCCCAACAATCTGTGTCCACCTTTTAACTGTCTATAACACTTCCATAACTGTCTGGTTTGGTACTGCAACCCAACAGGACAGAGACAGACTTCAGAGGATAATTAGGATTGCAGAAAAAAACAATTACTACCCAATCGAGGACCTGTATACTGAACGAGTCAAAAAGAGGGCTGTGAAAATATTTACAGACCCATCACATCCCGGACATAAACTGTTTCAACTCCTTCCCTCAAAACGACGCTATAGAGCACTGCACACCAGAACAACTAGACACAAGGACAGTTTTTCCCCGAATGCCATCACTCTGCTAAACAAATAATTCCCTCAACACTGTCCAACTATTTACAAAGTCTGTATTACTATTAATTTTCTCATCACTCCTTATCACCCATCCCCTCCCACTTGTGACTGTATGACTGTAACTTTGTCACTTGTATCCTTATATGGACTGTTTCCTAGTATGATTTGATTGCTTATTGTACCCTATGACTATTATTTTTGTACCTTATGATTCTCAACTACTGATGAATGTTTCTTTATGTATACTGAGAGCATTTGCACCAAGACAAATTCCTTGTGTGTCCAATCACACTTGGCCAATTAAAAAAAAGAATTCTGTTCTATTCTTTTACCCACCTCAGAAGGATGGAAGACTGAGTCAACCTTGAGCTTGGTAGGATTTGAACTGCCAAATTGCAGGCAGCCAGCAGTCAGCAGAAGTGGCCTGCAGTACTGCACTCTAACCACTGCGCCACCACAGTTCATGGATTATGTCAATAACACAATCTGTTCAAAGAACTCGCCCAACTCTTGGGTGAACTAAGAATATAACGTGAAAATCAGATCATGAAGACACAAATGACAGGGTTGGCCTTTCCATAAGCCATAATAAGTCATGTATAGCTCAAGATGGCAATTGGATGAACAGGAAAGGAAATTGTCTAAAAAGCTTCTCACAATTATCGTTCATTTCTTGACTTGTGGCTGCTTCAATCACGCTGTCTGCCCTGGGGACCTGCTAGTTGAATCATGCAGTTGTAAAGCAAAACCAGCTTCCCCCCATTGACTTAACTTCTCACAAGCTATCTTGCTAGGACGCAAATAGAGATCATATGACACCAGGACAAGGCAAAAAAAAAAAAAAAAGAAAAAAAAAAAAAAAAAAAAAAAAAAAAAAAAAAAAAAAAAAAAAAAAAAAACAACCAGAAAAAAAAAACAAAAAAAAAAACAAAAAAGAAAACAAAATAAATAAAAAAAAATAAAATAAATAAATAAAAACTGTTATAAACACATTCCAGTTGCCAAATGCCTCTATTTTGATCACCTGACTGTGGAGATGCTGGTCGCACAATCCCTTTTTTTACCTGTGCCACTGTAACTTTGAACAGTTGCTAAATGGTTGTGGATTAAGGGCTATGTTAACTCAAAATATTTCTATGGTCTTTTAGAGTTGCCAACAGAAAGGGAGCGAGCAAAGGGGTTTGAAAGACCAGTGTGGCAGCTTGGAAATTAAAAGTGCATTCCATAAATAGTTTTCAAAGATAGTAACTAGGTGACTGAAGTTTCTGCAGAATAAATATCGAACTGGAGAACATGATTGATGATTCTTGGCTATGGATGTGTCCCATTGGAGAATATGAATTCCGATACACCCAGGGGGTGGGGGAAAACCAGGGTCAAGAGTGACAATGAATTATGTGTCTCAGAGTTGGCTACACCCAGGCAGTGCCAGACATGTCAACTCACAATAAATCCTTTTGAAGTTTTGGAAGTTTGGCTCGAGACTCATGATTTAATTGGGGTAACTGCCGGAATCCTGACAGGCTAGTTGGCTTACAAATATAAGAATGCTGATCGGCTATTCCTAATCACTGAGGTGAGTCAATGCAGTGCCACAGCCAACATTCCACTGCATATTTGTTACCTGCTCAGATGAAGAGCTTATCAAGGGTGCAAAACCAAGTGAGATATTTAGTACTTTATAAGGCAGGAACAATCCTTGAAATCAGATTAGAAAAGTGGGATTTGACTATTGCTTCCTGTGAAGTAATAAGAGACAAACACCAAGATTAAGAATCTTAAAGTTGGAAGCTACTTTGGAGCAGAGGTGGTATTCAGCAGGTTCTGACCGGTTCTGGAGAACCGGTAGTGGAAATTTTGAGTAGTTCGGAGAACCAGCAAATACCACCTCTGACTGGAAATTTTACGGTATCCTTCCCCTGCCACGCCCACCAAGCCACGACCACAGAACCAGTAGTAAAAAAATTTGAATCCCACCACTGCTTTGGAGGTCTTTTATACCTACCTCCTCAGAACATCCCAGACCAAGTGCTTTCTAACCTTTGCTTGAAAATCTGCAGCAATGAAGCACCCACAACTCTAGGGGGCAGTCTATCTCGCTGCTTAAGAGCTCTCACAACCAGGAAATTCTTCCCAAATTCTAGTTTGGATCTCTTCCTGGATAACTTTCATCTGTTGGTTCTTGTTCTACCCTTGGAGTACTATGGAGAACAAATCCACACCCTCTTCCTTAAGACAGCTCTTTATTGGAAGACTGCTATTGTGTCTCGCCTGAGCCTTCTTTTCTTACGGCTAATCCCTAGTTCTGTTAATCACTATTCATAAGATGTAACTTCTAAACTCCTCACCGTTTCTTTGTCTATGGAGATTCTCAATCTTTCAAGATAATGCAATCCTAAGTTGAATTAACAGAGGGATACAATCGAGATCAAATGAGATACTATTACTGTTATATATGACCAAATTGGCCAAGGAGTGGAGTCATTGGCCCAGCCACTGGCAGGAGAAATGAAGTCCCATTAGTGGCTGAAGCTTTGGACAGCGCCGGCTACAAAAACCGGCACCTGCTGCGTTTGAGCGGCTTTTTGAATTTAACTACAATAAAGACTGCTTACCAGTTCCTGCCGTGTCCTGCCTCTCATTCACGCGCAACCCATCTAACAATTACCACTCTATAAATCCTTCGTAAGACCACACCTAGAGTACTGCATCCAGTTTTGGTCACCACATTAGAAAAAGTACAGAGAAGAGCAACCAAGATGATTAGGGGACTGGAGACTAAAACATACAATGAACAGTTGCAGGAACTGGGCTTGGCTAGTCTAGTAAAGAGAAAGACCAGGGGAGACATGATAGCGGTCTTCCAATATTTGAGGGGCTGCCACAGGGAGGAAGGGGTCAAACTATTTTCTAAAGTGCCTATAGGCCAGACAAGGAATAATGGATGGAAACTGAACAAGGAGAGATTTAACCTGGAAATAAGGAGAAACTTTGTGACAGTGAGGACAATCAACCAATGGAATAGCTTGCCCTCAGAAGTTGTGGGAGCTCCATGACCAGGGGTGGGATTCTACCAGTTCGCACCTATTCACTAGAACCAGTTGTTAACATTCTAAGCAGTTCGGACAACCACTTGTGAGGATAAATTACTGACCTAATCCTGTAAGGAAGGCAGGAAGGAAACATTCTGGTGTTGCTTACAGAAACTGCCTCTCCATTAACCCTTATCACGTTCTTGGCAGGACTAGACTTCCTGTCTCAGGACCGTCTCTGGAGTTTTTTCCCCCTCCTTTGCTGGTACTTTGCTTGTGTGGAGTGACCATTTAAAGTTACAATGGCACTGAAAAAAGTGACTTATGACCATTTTTCACACTTACGAGTGTTGCAGCATCCCCACAGTCTTGAGAGGCCAGGCGAGGAGATGCGTGCCTCAATGAGAGTGATATTGAGTTGGCCACATCCAGCCAATAACATGACAACCAAGCCATATCCACCCAGTCACATGACCACCAAGCCACACCCACTACCTAAGCCACGCCCACAGAACTGGTTGTTAAAAAATTTGAATCCCACCCCTGTCCATGACTTGAGACTTTCAAGAAGGGATTGGACTGCCATTTGTCAGAAATGGTGTAGGTTCTCCTGCTTGGGCGGGGGGTTGGACTAGATGACCTATAAGGTCTCTTCCAACTCTGATTATCTATTATCCAGATTGTGATTGTGCCAAAGATGCTTTTCAAAAGGCAACTTTTGACTTCCTTGGTTTTTGAAAACGTTTTGCTTCTCATCCAGTAAGCTTCTTCAGTTCAGTTTGTTTAAGGAACTGATTTACTGTATTTTCTGGTTCACATAAAACACTGAACCATTCATTAGTTCAAAAAATAAGGTTTCCATAACACAACAAACAAGAGTAAGAAAAACATTTATTATTTATTTTATTTATTTATTTGATTTGTCAATTGCTTACAAGATAATAGGTATAAGTATATACATAGTTATGAATACACCAAATGGGTACATATAAGAAAAATAAAAGAAACAATAGGACAGGGACGGTAGGCACGTTGGTGCGCTTATGCACGCCCCCTACAGACCTCTTAGGAAAGGGGTGAGGTCAATAGTGGACAGTCTAAGGTTAAAGTTTTGGGGGTTTGGGGAAGAAACCACAGAGTCAGGTAGAGTATTCCAGACATTGACCACTCTGTTGCTGAAGTCGTATTTCCTGCAATCAAGTTTGGTGCGGTTAACCCTGAGTTTGTATCTATTGTGTGCTCTTGTGTTGTTATGGTTGAAGCTGAAGTATTCATTGACAGGTAGGACATTGCAATGTATGATTTTATATACCATACTTAGATCTGACCGAAGATGGCGTAATTCAAGGTTTTCTAGGTCTAGAATTTCAAGTCTGGTGGCATAAGGTATTCTACAACGAGTAGAGGAGTGGAGAACTCTTCTTGTGAAATATTTCTGGACTTTCTCAATTGTGCTAATATCAGATACATAATGTGAGTTCCAGACTGATGAACTGTATTCAAGTATTGGTCTAGCAAATGTTTTGTATGTTCTAGTTAGTAGTGTGATATTACCAGAGAAAAAGCTACGTAGGATTAGGTTAACAACTCTTAATGCCTTTTTGGCTATGTAGTTGCAGTGGGCTCTAGCACTTAGATCATTAGAGATGAGTATTCCAAGGTCCTTTACAGAGCTTGGATCATCAACAAGATCTTGACTATTCAGCTTGTATTTTATTTTCTGTTTTTTTTTGCCAATATGTAAGACAGAGCATTTATTTGTTGAGATTTGAAGTTGCCATTTGTTTGACCATTCTGATAGATAGTCAAGATCTTTTTGAAGGGTAGTAGTATTGTCTGTGGTATTGAACAGCTTTATATCATCAGCTAAAAGAACACAGTTGCTCTTAATATGATCACAGAGGTCATTTATGTAGAGTATGAAGAGAGTTGGTCCTAAAACACTGCCTTGGGGGACACCACTATTGACAGGTACAGAATTTGATAGGACACTCCCAATTTTGACCATTTGTTGTCTGTTTTACAGGAATGCTTCTATCCAGTTATGCAGTTGTCCAGAGATACCATAAGATTGTAGTTTTAGGAGTAGTTTTTCATGTACCACTGAATCAAAGGCTTTACAGAAGTCTATGTAGATTGCGTCTATTGCTTTGCCCTGATTGAGTTGTGTAGTCCATATGTTTTTGCAGTGTAAGAGTTGCAGATTACAGGATAGATTACATCTGAGAACTGAAGAAATTTCTTGGATGAGAAGCAAAATATTTTCAAGGGAAAAATCCAAAAAAGTCCAGTTAGCTTAAAAATAACAGCATCTTTGGAACCTCACGATTTTTGTGTCTGTTTTGCATCTTAGAGAAACTAAGTCAGAAATAGCAATAGCAGAATATGGTAATAGCCCACATGTAAAGAATCTTTTTCTTAATGGGACTGAATCTAAATTCCTGTTTATGTTCCGGGGTTTCTCTGAGTCCTAAATAGGTTTATTGTTTGTAGAAAGGACAACATGAAAGTATAATCATGGTTCTTCCTGTGTAGACTTGAAACACCCCTTCTCTGTTCATAATATCTACCCTATGGAAAAATCCTCTCCCAAGAAATATGGACATCTTCTCAAGCTTACTGGCCTTTCAGAACGCTGTGAAGACCTCACACTTCCTGCAGGCTGTTCATTTGGGAACGCCGGTGTTTCGTGTTCTAATTACCCTGAGCTTTAATCATGCTTTTATACAATAAATTATAGATTATAAATTATAAATTATAGAGTGGCTGGGAATTAGGGATGTGATGTGGCAGATTCAATTTTAGGTTGCAGCAATACAAGAGTACTTTCCAAATCACAGGAAGTCATAATCAAACCCCACTTTGAATACTGCATCCAGCTCTGGGTGCTACATTTTAATGCTGTTTGTACTACATGTGTTTTTTGTTTTTTAAATGAATTAATTTATTTTCTGGTTTCGCATAAAACACAGAACAATTCATTAGCCAAAAAGATAAGGTTTTCATAACATAACAAGCAACAACAACAAAACAATCCAAATCTAAAATTAACCACAATGCAGCCTTCGGGCTTGACCTGTTTAAGGACAAGCTGGAATGGAGCCAAAGATGGACAAGATGGATGACCAGAGGGCTGGAAGCAAAGTTCTATCAGAAGTGGGAGACTGGAAGAGTCACCTTGAACTGTGAGATGGACATCATAGGTAGGCAAACAGAAGCTGGATGGTTTAATTTTGATGTTTTCAGAAAGCAGGGGGTGAAGTCGATGGTGCTTTTAACTTCTATGATTCTTTGAAAAGTGGGGGGAGGAGGAAAGGAGGAGAAAAAGCTCTTTTGGATCAGGCATAAGGCCAATCTAATCTAGGTCTGGAGTTTTTCTGGAGTTATATACCAATGGTACTGTCAGATCTGCTATCAAACCGCTTGAGCCCTGCTTCTCTTCTCTTTGATGGCAGCCTGCCATAAAATGTGGAGAGGGGGAATGGGAAAATATAGAGAGAGGATGTCCAAACTGGGACAGACCTGACAGGCACATCATTTTATAAAATTTCTCTTTTTCAGTTATAACTAAGTGTACATTGCAATCTTTTTAACCACACATTTTCCTATTTGTTCCAGCAGTATATTACACCCAAAGTTCTTAGTCCATTTTATAAATACTCTTTCCCTTGTTCTTCTCCCCTTTCAAATTTCAATAAAAGTTTATACATTTTAGCAATTACATTTTTCATCGTTTGCACGTAGTTCAGCTCAATTCCAAAATCCTAGCATCTACCTTAAATCTTTCTCTTAGCTGTGCATGCAAAACCATCGCAAACCAAATCTTTCTGCAGTCAGTTGCTCTCAATTCATCTTTTATTCTTCATGTTCCTATTCTAACAACTCCTGATAAATTGAACATTTTTCTTTATCTACTGTCTCCTTCCTATAAAAATGCTTCTTGCACTGAGATTCATAAAGGTATTTTTGGGCACAATCTGTGTTTATATCTGTTCCATATTCTCAACATAGCACTTCTAATATAATGATTCTTACAATGTAGATTAACCTTAACTTTATTGTACCATAAAACACTATGCTATTTGACAACCAGACTGTGCCTTTCTAATTCTAAGATTCTCTTATTTCTCAGTAGAATCTTATCATCCAGATAATGTAATAGTGTGATATTGGCTATATTGATTACCCAAAATTGTTTTATTAAGCAATGTAATCAACGTACTATCTCAACAAACCCACCATGCCAGTAAAGAAAATCCAATACCAAACCACAACCTAAGAAAAAAAAATCCCCACCAATGAACCACAAGACTCCTGCACATGCTTTATATGCTCTGTAACTCTAAAGGTTAATGAAAATTCCATCAAATGTTCTCTATGTGAAAAATACGCTCATCATTGACTGCCTGGAATTATCCAAGCAAATGACTCAATTCCTAGAAACATCCAATTATGCATTTCCATGTTTCTGCCCACCATGCAAACCCAAACTGGACAAACATATAGCCCTGTTTGAAAGAGTTGACCCTATAGAAATGCGAATATCATCCCTTGACACCACAGTAGCATCCCCGGATACTTTAAATGAAAGATTAACTAACCTTGAGAAAAAAAAGAGAAGACACAACACAAAAACCTGAACATCCAATAGCTACAAACCAACAACTGCAACCTAATCCAATAGCTACAAACCAACAACTGCAACCTAATCCACAAAACACCATAAATCCAACAAATAATGACATCCCAATCCTCGTCAGAGAAGCTGTCGAGCACGAACGAAAGCGTCCTAACGCCATCTTATTTGGTCTAGAGGACATCAATAACAATGATGATATCACAATTGTCCGGAACATCATCAGTGACTATCAAGCATCAACCATCTCCCCTGATGAAATACCTGACATTTCTCGCATTGGCCGAGAGCTCAAAAACAGAGACGGCTCTGTGGCCCCACACTTCTGCAGAAGTCATTTGCAAAAATGAATTAAGCAAATTTAAATTCATTTATACTATAAATTCACTCGCCAAAAACAACACCAACCATAAAAACCTCCGATCTCATCCTGACCTAACCTTACAGCAACGTGCCTGCTCCCGTATACTATGCCCATAACTCAAAAATCATCTAGACAATGGAGAGAAGGACCTGTACATTGATTACCATGCAGACTGTATCAAAAGAAAGTCACACAACCCACAACTCAGCATCCAAACCTTCTTCAACCAATCCACCATCACCCAAGACTAGGCACTCATGCCCCCAACTATCTCAATTCAAACTACAACTGGCCTTAAATGCAAGCTACTCAATGCAAGAAGCTTTGTAAATAAAATACCTGAATTTCTCCTCTTACTAAATATGGCTAAATTAGACATCATATTTGTCTGTGAAACATGCTCAACGCATCTCTCCCCTCCTCAATAAGAAACTATCATGTTTACCGATCCAATCATGAAATCCGTAGAGGAGGTGGTGTTGCTATCTTCTATAAAAAGTCCTTACATCTAAAAAACATCCAAGTTACCCAAGAGCTTGTTCTTCCTGAGACCATTATCTGTGAACTGACCTTAAATATCACATTTCAGTTCTTACTATGTTACAGAGCCCCTGATTATGACATCAAACATGTAAACAAGCTAAATACACTACTAACATGGGCAGCATCCTGCCCACACGCTTTTATCTTTCTTGGTGATTTCAGTCTACCTCATATTAACTGGACCCTAAACGAATGTACAACTGAACCCATACATGCAACCTTCTACAATGATGTAACAAATCTGGGACTGGAACAACTAGTAACCAACAATACTAGGCTTAACAACTGCCTCGATCTCATCTTCTGCAATAGTTTGAATTCAATTTATGGAATACAAATTAAAGAACCCTTTTCCAACAGTGACCACAACATGATTGACTTTTGTCTCAACATACGTCCACACAAAAATCATCACAACAACAAAATCCCCAATTATAACTTCAAAAAAGGCAACTATGATCTTATAATCAATTATCTCTCTTCCCTTTATTGGCAATTTCTTTTCACTGGATGCAATAATGTTGAAGACCATTACAACATATTCTTACTAGAAATCAAAAGAGCCATCAAACTATATGTACCAATAACAACTCCCCAAACCAGGAAAAGCAGATTACCCATAACAATAAGGAAGCTTCAATTGAAGCTTGGCGAAAAAACAAATCTGGTCACGTTGCCAACTTCAAAAGCCGATACAAAAATCTATGCCACCAGATAAAAACTGAATGCACTAATTATCATATTAAACAAGAGGAAAACCTTCTATGCACAAATTCCACCCGTGCTTTCTACAATTTTGTAAACAACAAACTAAAAGATTCAAGGTCCATCCCACCCCTGAAAGGATCTAATGGCAAAGACTGCAACAATGACACCATCAAAGCAAACCTCTTTAACACATTCTTTGGCTCAGTATTTGTAAACAGCAATGGATCAAGCCCAGTACTTCCTAGTCGAACCAAAGACAACTACGATGATCAAATACATATCAATTTTACAGAAGGCATTGTTGAAAAAGCACGGTGCAATCTAAAACCATCCCTGTCTATTGGACCGGAGGGAATGTGTGCCTACTTCTTAAAAAAGCTATCCACTACCATAGCCGAACCTCTAAGCATAATCTTTGAAAAATCTTTCAAGATGCCAAAACTATGGTCACAAGCCTCGGTCATCCCCATCTTCAAAAAAGGAGACCCCAGCCTAGTTGAAAATTACAGACCAATCTCCTTATGCTGCATCACCTGTAAAGTCATGGAATCAATTATTAACCAATCTATTATCCTCCACTTAGAGACAAACAACCTACTCTCTAATAAACAATTTGGTTTCAGAAAAAAACTATCCTGTAATCTGCAACTCTTACACTGCAAAAACATATGGTCTACACAACTCAATCAGGGCAAAGCAATAGACGCAATCTACATAGACTTCTGTAAAGCCTTTGATTCAGTGGTACACGACAAACTACTCCTAAAACTAAAACCTTATGGTATCTCTGGACAACTGCATAACTGGATAGAAGCATTCCTGTCAAACAGACAACAAATGGTCAAAATTGGGAGCGTCCTATCAAATTCTGTACCTGTCAACAGTGGTGTCCCCCAAGGCAGTGTTTTAGGACCAACTCTCTTCATACTCTACATAAATGACCTCTGTGATAATATTAAGAGCAACTGCGTTCTTTTCGCTGATGATGTAAAGCTGTTCAATACCATACTGCTACCCTTCAAAAAGATCCTGACTATGTATCAGAATGGTCAAACAAATGGCAACTTCAAATCTCAACAAATAAATGCTCTGTCTTACTTATTGGCAGAAAAAATCAGAAAATAAAATACAGGCTAAATAGTCAAGACCTTGTTGACGATCCAAACTTTGTCAAGGACCTTGGAGTAGTCATCTCAAATGATCTAAGTGCTAGAGCCCACTATAACTACATAGCCAAAAAGGCATTAAGAGTTAATCTAATCCTACGTAGCTTTTTCTCTGGTAATATCACACTACTAACTAGAGCATACCAAACATTTGCTAGACCTATACTTGAATACAGCTCATCAGTCTGAAACCCATATCATGTATCTGATATTAACACAATTGAAAAAGTCCAGAAATATTTCACAAGAAGAGTTCTCTGCTCCTCTACTCGTTGCAGAATACCTTATGCTACCAGACTTGAAATCTAGACCTAGAAAACTAGAACTACATGGCCTCTGTTCTGATCTAAATATAGTATATAAAATCATACATTGCAATGTCCTACCTGCAAATGAATACTTCAGCTTCAACCATAACAATACAAAAGCACACAATAGATACAAACTCAAGGTTAACCGCACCAAACTTGACTGCAGAAAATACAACTTCAGCAACAGAGTGGTCAATGTCTGGAATACTCTACCTGACTCTGTAGTTTCTTCTCCAAACCCCAAAAACTTTAACCTTAGACTGTCTACTATTGACCTCGCCCCTTTCCTAAGAGGTCTGTAGGGGGCGTGCATAAGCGCACCAATCGTGCCTACCGTCCCTGTCCTATTGTTTCTTTTTATTTTTCTTATAAGTATCTATCTCATATATTCAAAACTATGTTTATTCTTATACCTGTATCTTGTAAGCGATTGACAAATCAAATAAATACTAAAATACTAAATACTAAAATACTAAGCTGTAGGCTGCAAAGTACAATTTCAGATCAGGCAGTCCCAATCCTTGCTCTTTTACATTGTGAAGTATTTTAAATTTAACTTTCATTGTTTCTTACATTTCCATACAAACTTAGGTACATCCTTCTGCCATTGTTGAAAGATACATCAGCTGTCAAAATAATTATTTTTGAAACAAAAACATAAATATTTGTAAAACATTCATTTTTATCACAGAAATTCTACCCAGCAATGGTAATTGTAATTTTCCCATGTTAACATATCCTTCTTGATTTTATTCCATGTCCTAATATAATTGTAGTACAACATACAATTCCTTTTAGTCATAGTGATGTTCAAGTATTTCACTTTTTTTCTCAATCTGAAGACCAGTTTTTCCCCATCAGTTCCTTTTGTTTCTCAATATCCACATTCTTTATTAAGACCTTCATCATTTGTTAATGTTAAAGCCAGCTAATACTCCAAATTCCTTTAGTTTTGGGAGTAATATTTCTATTTCTTCCTGGCTGAGTATTTTTTACTAAGGACTAGCCTTGACAGCCATCATTTACATTTCCCACAATGCAACAGGACTTCAGGGGACTTTGGAAAACTTATCCCCCTAATTCACTCTTGCACAACTGTGAGCAGGCTTGCTAGCCTTCCCATTTCTCATTTGTACAGGGTATAAAAGCCCCTCCAATTGTGGCAGGAAATGGCAACTGCTTATTCCTTTTTACAGCATAAATGGGCAAATTAGAGACTGGGTGGATCAAATAACAGGATATGGGCCCTTCCTGCTCCAGGGTGTGCTGGCTCTGGTTGAGGCCCAGGTGTCATGGAAAAAGAGTGCTTGGTTTGGATTCTGTTCTGTTGCCTTTGCAGAATTGCTTTCAATCAACACATGCCTGCAGCTCAAGTGGCTTTGACTTAATTGTTTTTTTCCACTGCAGGGCAGGATTATCATAAACCAATTACAAACCTGGGTGGGCCATAGAATATGGAACCAAACCATCAAATTAAATGTGGAAAGAACAAACATGATCTTTGGCACGTTTCGCAATCTAGTAAGCCGTATTTTGGTACAGGGAAGGGGTGGTGGTGGAGGGTTATTTTTTTCCCCTTTGATGAGTTGAATCTTGCAGAAGAGAAAATACATTCTGTAGCCTGGGGAACCATAGACGTTTCTCTCACACAACTAAATCGTAAACCATAACTGGCTGGTCTGAAGAAAATCCAAGCTATTTGCATTATGATGGCTTAAGCATATTTTGGCTTAAGCCTTCGATTTAAAGAGAAAATAACTTGGATCAGTACAATACATGATTGGCAGGACAGAATGCACCACATCTTCCCTGGCTCATGGCCAACCTGCTTCTACATCTACTTGGATTGTCAACAGAAGGAAGTAGAAGGAGGACTAGTCTGCTCTCCTTTGGCTATAAAAAAGTAAGACTGTGTTTGCAGTGGTGGGATTCAAATTTTTTTACTACTGGTTCTGTGGGCGTGGCTTGGTGGGCGTGTCAGGGAAGGAGACTGTAACATCTCCAGTCAGAGGTGGCATTTGCCGGTTCTCCAAACTACTCAAAATTTCCGCTACCAGAACTGGCCAGAACCTGCTGAATGCCACCTCTGTGTGTTTCTAAGTGTTTATGGCAATTGATTTAATGGCTAAGAATTCTAGGAACTGAAGTCCTAACATGTCTAGAAGGCCTCGGGTTGGGGAGACTTAACACAGGAGCACTTTACCTCATGTTTTTGACTTCAAGGTTGCTCATGAGCTTAAAATATAAAGTTAATCCCTCAGACCTTGTAACTTTATTTATTCAGGTGTTTCAGTTCTTTTGTAGCAGAGCTGTTAATAATAACGATCCCAACCATTCTTTCCCTCTGGGGATATTAAGTAATTGTTCTGAAAATGTTTCCTCCCAATGTGTCATAGAGGAAGACTCCCCAACATTTCTCTTGTCCAATGTTCTCCCTTTTGTTCATGAGTTTGGGCCTCCCACCACCTCATGAACTTATCCTGCCTTCTGTCCCACCTCAAACCGTGCAGAAACCTTTATATACTAGTTGCCTGTAGAGTCCTGTAGACCTCCACATTAATGCACTATTGACATTAGGACCTCTGTTAGCGCTAAAACCAGTAATTAAAGCTGAAGGTGTTCCATATCCACAGACTTGAAATCCCGCATTCCCATTGGTCCATTTTTACCGCTGCCTGATTGGTTAGCCAGGACAGCTAGGATTGGCTCACTAAGGGTCTGCCACGATTGGCCAAACCCAAGCGCGGCAGACTTGAAGAAGTGTCATTGGCCGCCTAGCCGCGGCGAGCTCTATAAAAGAGCCGCCGCGGCTGCTATTCTTTTAAGCCTGTTCCAGCTGATAAATAAAGAGCTGTTGTTACTAACTGAAGTCTCTCGTCTTAACTGAATCCGACCTTCCGAACTTAACAGAAGGTCCTTCTTGAAACAAAGTATAGATTTTGGTTGAGTTTGGGAGAAAATATTGCCACCTTCTCCAAATCGCGTATGTGCCCAGAAGGGGACATCCAATCTGTCTTCCAGTTAGCTGGTAAGAGTGGGGTAGCTCTGTGTCTAAAGAGAATAAAGCAACCACTGTCAAGTAATTGATTTCCAGAGACAATCGTGCCGATCTCCAGATTTTTTCCTATCATTATGTGTCACACAACTTGTGTTGCACCCCTTAAACCTGTCCACTGCCCAGATTGGTTGGAGGATGTTGTTCAGCGATCAGCTGAAATCCAAAGACCTGGACTAGATTGTTGTGTCTCTTCCAACTCATGCAAGTGAGAAAAAAAAATAGAGGGAGAAAGAGAGGCCCAGTAAAAAGGAGAACAAAAGAAAGATCTCGTCTCCATTGACTTTGGCCCTGCTTGTGACTGCCTGGTGGCCATTTCAGAGGAAGATCTAGAATCACAAAAGTTCCTCCATCACAACCCTAAACTATAACTGAACATCCTCAAGATGTCTTGGCACTGCCAGGTGGAAATCTAGGAGCTGAGTCCCTTTATATCTGGAAGATGCAGGACACCAGGTTGGAATCAATTGCTCTAATAGCATCTTCATCACACCAGATATACTGGATTGTCTTCTCTAAACTGGTTCCCAATTCTTCCCTTTTCCCCCACACCAGAATAACAACAGTGATGTCTCTTTCTTCCCTAATTGACTATTTCAGGAAAAAAAATGCATTGGAGGCTGAACAGATTAACAGAGTTGGAAGGGACCTTATAGGTCATCTAGTCCAACCCACCGCCCAAGCAGGAGACCCTGCATCATTTCTGACAGATGGCAGCCTAGTCTCTTCTTGAACGTTTCCAGTGATGGAGCTCCCACAACTTCTGAAGACAACGCTGTTCCATTGATTGATTGCTCTCACTGACAGAAAATGTCTCCTTAAACTTTCTGAGATCCTTCAGGGGACTGATATATGGAACCGGGCCCCAGGCACTTACAGGTAATCTTCAACTTACAACCATTTATTTAGCGGCCGTTCAAAGTTACAACACCAAAAGAAGTGACTTATAGTTGGTTCTTGCACTTAACAATTGTTGCAGCATCCCAATGGTCACGCGATCAAAACTTGAGCAGTTGATAACCAGCATGTATTTATAAAGGTCGTAGCATCCCAGGGTCACCTAATTGTCACTTGTGACCTTCTCAGCTAGCCCAAGTAAGGTCAATGGGAGAAGCTGAATTCGCTCAATGACTGCTTAATTCACTTAACTGCAGTGATTCACTTATAACAACTGTGGCAAAAAAAAAAAAGGTCACCAAATTGAGGACAGTTCATTTAACAACCAGCTTCTGGTCCTAATTATGGTTGTACATTGAGGAATATATATATATTATAGGTGAGAACCGAAAATGCTGCTTGCCAGGCAAAATACAATACTAATGCAATACTAATATCCGCTGCAGAAGGATATAAGTATGCGTAATTTGGTATATATTTATTTATTTTGTCATGTTTATGTAGTGTATATTAGAGGTGGAGACCCTTTGAGAGCTGTATGCAATGAAATTTCATTTTAATGTATGCTGATTAGTGTACATTCAAAGTGACAAGAAAGTTAGTCTAAGTCTTAAGTTCGAAGAATTTAAAGCAAAACTGACAGTATTGTAATGCAACGCCCTTTGGTTCTGCTTGCACAGACAAGACTTGTATGTGATTGGAGGCTGGTGGCTGTAATAAATTTTTGTACATGGAACATTGTCACTGCCAGAAGAAGGAAGGAATGCAGTTTGCAGGTGGAGGGCATGTATTTTCCACCCTGCTGTGCCTTGTGCATCTGCCCTACAGAAATGGGTGAGGGCCATTGTTCTGTATGCTGCAAGACTTCTGCTAGAAACTTAGGAGTGCTCACCCTTTAGATCAAACCAGTTCCTTGCCCCTGATTATCCCAGCTCTTAAAAACAATCTGGTTTCTTGGAATCTTTTTTTTCTTCTTGCTCTTCCCGGAGCAAGTGACGAATATCCAGAGAGCGGGAAAAATGTCCCGGAGGCAAAAGACTATTCAAGCGACAGGTTGCCAATTGCAGTCCAGTGATTCCTCTCTCCTTTTTGAATGCATCCTTCTGAAATGGGATGCGAGGCACCTACAGCTTTCCCAGTCTCTTAATTCTGTCGGTCGTGTCCTCTCCCACCTCCCGCTCCCCTTTGTTGGGTGAGCAAGAGGACGGGAATGACGCACGAGAGAAGTCACATATTCTTCATCATCTGATGTAAGCAGCGGAGCAGAACTGAAGAATTCTGGCAGAACATGAAAGTACGATGACAGATAGTCAGTCTTCAGGCATCCTAGATTATTCATGAAATTAACTTTTGGTACAGGGTGACGTCTCATTAATGCAATGATGACACGTAGCGGTAGATATCTGCCCCAGGCTGTCCAAGAGATGCTGCATCCGTTCTTTATCCATGCCTGGGGGCTGCAGAAGCTGGATAAGGAGGAACCAGCCTAGCAGCTTCCAATTTGCTGGGCCCTCTGATCCACCTGACAGGAATAGGGGGGGGTGGGGAGAGATTTGAAATTATGGTAGACTGTTGTCCAGATGGCAACAGAAATATTTGGTTCTTGGTAAGCAAACTTCCGAGCTAGAGTCAAAGATGTGGAGACAAGGAAGGAAGGGAAAAAGTGAAGGGAAGTTATAAAGGCTTAAAACAAGATGCTAATAAACAGGTTTTTTTCAGAGATAAAGGGTAAAACATAATCTAAAAAGAGATTCTGCAAAAGTACACAAGACTGTATTGTAGTATTTGTATTTGAAATATGTGTTAATATAATATTGTAGGGAATGTGTAAAATGTCTAAGATTTAATTAATAGAGTTTAATTAATTAATTTGTTATGGAACATTATTTTTAATATACTATAAGATCATTATGTTTTATATTTTAAAATGTTATGTAGAATGTACTAAGCAGAATCAGAATAGAAACTATGTATTATTTTAAGTGTTAAATTTGGGGGAAAGATAGAAAGGTGTCATACTTCAACCAGTGATTACAGGAAAAAGTTTGTGTTAAAGAGAAAAGATAAATAGATAATTGAAAAAGAACGGACAAAAGATACAAGTATAATGATTTAAATTGAGATTAAATAAATAAAATAGAATTAAGAGAGTGAAAAGAGGGGAGAAGACATATGGAAAATATAGAATGTTAAATAAGATATGAAATAGTATATAAGGTGAGCATGAATTTGATTTATGTCTGTACAAAAAGTTATAACCCGGGGTTAAGCCGCTTTCTAAAAAGAAGTTTTATGTTTTTATGTTATGTATTTTGTCTGCTTATGTTTGTTTATCGAGGATTAATGATGTTGGATAAGAACATATGAAATAGTAATAATATGAAATATAGTAATATGAAATACATGAAAGTATAAGTTTAATGAATAAAATTGAACAGAAATAAAGGAAGAAACAGTGAGAAGTTGGAAAATAGTAATAAGATATGAAGTTGAATATATAAGATGCATATTAAATTGTGTGTGGAAACGTGATAATTTAGAATTATGTTGTACTTAAATGAGATGTTTTATTTGTTTTGTTAAGCAGTTTTTAGAAAAGATGTTCTACGTTCTTATGTTTTATGTTTTGTTTGTCTGTGTATTGTCTTTGAAAATTAATAAAATTTGTTAAAAAAAAAGATGTGGAGAAATATCCAGATGTGTTGGAATAAGGTCCCTCTTTGGGAAGATGGGCAATTCAAAAATGTGAAAAAACAGATAGATAATGCTGCTGCTGATGCTAGATAGATGGACAGACAGACAGACAGAGAGATGAAATAGATACATTACAGAGATAGATAGATAGATAGATAGATAGATAGATAGATAGATAGATAGATAGATAGATAGATAGATAGATAGATAGATAGAGTGATAGATAGATAGAGTGATAGATAGATAGAGTGATAGATAGAGTGATAGATAGATAGAGTGATAGAGACAGATAGATATAGATAGTGATAGAGATAGATAGATAGGTAGATAGATGATAGATAGATATAGATAGTAATAGAGATAGATAGATACATGATAGATGATAGATAGATATAGATAGTAATAGAGATAGATAGATACATGATAGATAGGTAGATAAATATAGATAGTAATAGAGATAGATAGATACATGATAGATAGGTAGATAAATATAGATAGTAATAGAGATAGATAGATACATGATAGATAGATATAAATAGTGATAGAGATAGATAGATACATGATAGATAGGTAGATAAATATAGATAGTAATAGAGATAGATAGATACATGATAGATAGATAGATATAAATAGTGATAGAGATAGATAGATATAGATAGATACATGATAGATCGATCGATCGATTGATAGATCGATAGATAGATAGATACCAACCTGTGGATCCTTTAGAACAGGGCTGTCAAACTCCCAGGGGGCCGGATGCATCAAGCGCTGGCCATGCCCACACCCGGTATAGCGAAGGGGGGGGGAAGTCCTGATATGTCACATGATGTCACCGTGACAAAGTGAGTTTTGACACCCCTGCTTTACAATGAAGCAAGTCAATTATGTAGATCTATTTCATGGTCTTGAAAACAACGAGCAAGTCTAGAAATCCTGCTTAAACAGAATTTGTGGGACAAAGAGTCAAAGGGTTCCTGAAATCAGTGGTGGGATTCAAATTGTTTTAGCACCGGTTCGGGGGGCGTGGCTTGGTGGGCGCGCTTTGTGCACATGCGCCCGCAGAGGGCTTCCTACTGACCTTCTCCTGCAATCCTGTGTCTTTACCAGCTGACGCACAGCAACCCGCTGGGATGCGTGAAGCAGCTGAGCTTCAAAAGCAGGAAATAAAGGTTAGTATAGAGCCGGGGCGGGCAGCTGATTGTTGGAGCGAACCACTTCACTCCCAGGTGACCCTTGGAGCTACCGGTTCAACTGAACCAGGCCAAACTGGTAGAATACCACCACTGCCTGAAATCTGTTTCATTTTCATGTAATGTTTGATATAGTCTTTCCCAACCTGCTGCCTTTCAGATGTGTTGTCCATGCTAGCAAGAGGCTCATATCAATTCAAATTCAGAGTATCTGGAAAGCATCAGGGTGGGGCTGCTCTTAGATAGACATGGTGTGATTTGTGTCATGATGAGTTAGATATCTCCCCTTGCCTGACCTTATCATCTGGTAGGGTAATATAGAATCATAGGGATCTTGGAAGCGCCAACCTTTTGGACCTCAGGGACCACCAAACTCATAATTTTAAATCCCACGGGACCACTAATATGAATTTTGACTTGCTGACATTGGTGGGAAAATCTGCCCCATATTCCAGAGCTGCAGTAGTCACAGGACTGGCCCTTTGGTCATCCCGGAGCAGCTGCTCCTCCACCTGGGTGCACCGGCCTGCCATGGACTGGAGGAGCTGCTCTGGTATGACCAAAGGGGCCAGTCCTGTGACTACTGCAGCTCTGGAATATGGGACCAACTTTCCTACCAATATCAGCAAGCCACCCTGAGGTTGATTTCCCTCCCCCGCCGTTGGTCTTGCCTTCCAGTTCCAGTTCACATGGATCTACTCAAGGTGAGGTTTGCGCTTGGCCGAAGGGTGGGGGCCAGTGGGTGGGCGGGCTTGTGGGTGGCACAGCCTTGTGTTCCCGTGCAGCCTGAATTAATTGCTTTGGGGGGGGACATTTCTTGCGGACCACCAAAATTTTCTCACGGACCACCAGTGTTCCCCAGCCTACTGGTTGGCAACCACTGTTCTAGTCCACCCATGCATATTTCAAGCTAACAACTTTATTATATTCTGTCTATTATACAGGAATCTCCTGAGCCTCAGCCTGGGAACAGATAGATAAGGCTCAGTTCTGGCTGTCTTGAGGCTGTGCAAGGGTTTGAGGCTAATTCTATACTTGAGGCCTCTAACACCCCACCCCCCAACACACACACACCATCTGGCTGGGTGTTTCCAAATAATTCCCAAGGGAATGCAACCTTCAACAGGGAAAATTGTGGCTTCTTTGCCCTTTAACCATGGTGCAATTGGAAGCTACTAGCTAGAAAAAGTTCATCGGACACATATTAGTTGAATCTGAATACACAACAGTTTACAGCAGGAATATACTCCAGACAATCATCCTGCATTGGCTGATGCATTTCTCACATAGTTTTTGTCTGAGCCTCAATGGATTTTCTAATAAGTTTCAACAAACCTGGGAGAATTCTTCAGGGAACGAGCTTTATAAATTAGCATGCTAATTGCTCCCCTTCAATTCAGATGTAACATTCTCAAGGCATCAGCCCTATTACATAACCAGCATGTCCACAGAAATCACAATCTCTGATGGGAGAGGCAAGATTTGTACTTCACAGTGTGTTATGATTATGTAACCACGTTCCAGAAACTTAGCTTTTCCAGTCCTACCACCTTGTCATAAACATTCCAGAGTCAGTGATAAACTTTGCTAAGTCCACGCCAGATCTGCAGCAAAACTGACATACTTTGATTCTGCAGAAGTCTTCGTAGGGTAAAGCATTCATGCAACGGAGGGAGAGAAATGATTGGAGTTGAAGTAAAAAATAAATTGCATTTAGTCTTGGGAATTTATGTTATTCCTGGTGAATGTAGGTCTGGCTGAATAAACCCAATTGTCTGGGTTTGTACCAGGGGTGGGATTCAAAATTTTTAACAACTGGTTCTGTGGGCGTGGCTTAGGTGGTGGGCATGGCTTGGTGGTCATGTTATTGGCTGGGTGTGGCCAGCTCAATATCACTCACATCGAGGCACGCATCTCCTTGCCTGGCCTCTCATGACTGTGGGGATGCTGCAACAGTCGTAAGTGTGAAAAATGGCCATTTTTTCAGTGCCAGTCACTTTTTTCAGTGCCATTGTAACTTTGAATGGTCACTCCACACAACCAAAGTACCAGCAAAGGAGGGGAAAAAACCTCTAAAGACGTTCCTGAGACAGGAAGTCTAGTCCTGCCAAGAATTTTATAAGGGTTAACGGAGAGGCAGTTTCTGTAAGCAACTCCAGAATGTTTCCTTCCTGCCTTCCTTACAGGATTAGGCCAGTAATTTCTTCTAACAACCGGTTCTCCGAACTGCTTAGAATGTTAACAACCGGTTCTAGCGAATAGGTGTGAAGTGGTAGAATCCCACCCCTGGTTTGTACAACACTAACCCTAGTTCAGCCTGGCCTGTTGTGTGAATGTAACCACCCTATGCAGGATTGTTATTGTGTAAAGATTATTGCACAGAATGAAACCAGTTCAATTTAGCAGGACTTACTTGATGCTGAGCAAAACCTGTAGAGATATACAGGTAGTCCTTGACTTACAACCACATTTGTGCTGAAATATAGTCTGGAGCCAAAGGAGGGAGAGTCTGCCTCCCAGAGGGCAAGAGACAGCAAAGCTTAGGGTGGCTGGTAGGAAAGAAGAGGCAAAGAAGTTCCCTCCATAGCAATTCACAGAGTATATCTTTAGTTATGCAGATAGTTGTTTTATTCTGGCAAGATTCTGTCTGTAGGCGAACAACAATAAAGCAACTAATCAGAAGTAGTTCCATGTGTCTTCCTGGTCCTTGGGCCTGACATCATTTGGGGCTGGACTTTTAAGTGTAGTCATTAAGTAAGACATCACTTGGTTATACCTGATTTTATGAACATTTTTATCATGGTTGATAAATGAATTACCATAGGCGTTAAGTAAATTTGGATTCCCCAACTGATTTTGCTTGTTGGAAGCTTTCTGGGAAAGTCGCAAATTGTGATCATGGGACTGCAGGATACTCCGGTGTTCTTAATGCAAGTCAGTTGCCAAATGAATTGTGATGATGAGACTGTAACTTCGTGGTCAGTCGGTGCCATCATAACTTTTAATCATCAAATGATTGCAAGTTGAGGACTGCATGTAGATGGCAGAGGGAATGGCCTTGAAGACAGGAGGAAGAGTCACTACCACGGCAATAGTCAGATAAGTGGAGCTTGACCTTGGCTGAGAAAATAACTAAGAAAACTTATCAGATACCCCCTCCCACAACCTGCCCAGTTCACAAAGCACATTAACTTCAAGATTCAATGCTGCTCCAATAAAAAAAAAAAGTCCTGACCTATAGATATTGGCTTCTTAGATTGGTCTATCTTATAGGGTTTCTTACTCGGGTCTACCTTATAGGGATGATAAGAGAAGGACTTGGCTATATTTGTGGCAGCAGCCAGGAATCTAAGTTCCTGTCTACTGCTTCCTTTCAAGTCCAGGATGCAGAAAGTAAAGAGGGTTGGATGTGCCATATGGTTAAAGCATGTAGAAAGTCAGGAAGATTCCTGAAAAATTGAGGAATCATTACACAGGCAAAAGAGTTTGAAACAGTTTTAAGCCAGGACAATGAGAGCGGAAAGGGCTCAAGCAGACACACCTAATGAGGAAAAGAAGGACACACTAGTAAGATTCTGTTCCTGCCAATCTCAATAAAAGGAGCTTTAGCTTTGATTGATTTCCTTATCTGCCGTACCTTTGCCAATCCCTCCCTTTTTACGTGTGTGATCAGGATGATCATGGCTGCCATCTTGACCTGGGACACGTCTGTCTCTAAACTCTTGTCTTTATAGCAGCCTCAAAACATTGTGTGAAGAGAAATCTTTATCCATCCATTTTACACACGGCTGGCAAAATTCCCACAATTTTGAGGCAGAAAATTCACAGTGGAATTCTGGGAGTTGAAGTCCACAGATTTTAAAGCTTCTACAATTGTGAAACAGTGTGGTAAACCATGAAACTCTTGGATTAGGAGAGGTGATCTCCCTGTTAAAGAGGTACCTGCAGGTATATGATCGAGGTTCTGTCTGTTTTTAATGCGCATTATTGATCAGCTTTATCACTCTGTTGTGGCCACCATCTTGGCTTTGTTTCAACTATATTTCCTGTCAGCATACCTTGGCTTACTAGCCATGACTACATTTGGCTTGTCCTTTCTATAGAGATGTGCCCTATGCATTTTTATTTCCTTGCTTTATCTGCATTTTTTTATTTGTCTCTTGCTATTTTTAAGCCTTTGTGTAGAAGTGTCTAGAGTTACTCCGATCGAAATGTAAGGTAGGTAGGTAGGTGGGTGGGTGGGTAGATGAGAGAGAGGGAGAGGGAAAGAGAGGGAGAGAGCGATTACGCATGAGAATGAGGGAAAAAAATGCCGCCCACGCTCCTTCCAAAACTACCTTGGGGAAAAAGAAACTCTCACGTGAGCCACCCCAGAGGCTGGGTCAGAAAGGATCTGACTCTTCTTTCATAACCCAGGCACATCCCTATTGTTGTTTCCAAGCTGCAGTGACAGTCTGTGTTTTTCTTCTAATGAAAGAAGCTTTTTGGCATCCAGGAGGCCTCGGGGCAAGGCGGGCCTCTGAACCCCACTTCCTCTTCAATCCCCAGCTTGAGTCAGTGCATAAAATTCTGCTCTGATCCCTTTGGAGCAGCTTTCTCTCCAAGCACAGGGATTTGATGCCCGAATGAGTGAGTGTGCCGAGGACGCCCATTATTTGACCGCACGTGGGGACCAAAAATAGCTTGGGGCGATGACGCTCGATGGGTGGTGGGTGGGGAGCCAAGCGGGGATGGCATTCCACGGCCATGAAACAGGAGAGCAGCATTTCCGTCTAACGACTGCAAGGAAATCCCAAAGCCACAACTCAGGCTGCACTTAAAAGAAGATTATCAAGGGCCTCACCACAAAACTCTGGCCATTATTATGGTGATGTTTGGATTGGGGAGAATAAGAAGAAGTATGTGACAGGTGTGGCACAATCTTTGGCTCTCTGGATTTATTTTCCTTGCCGCAGGAGTGTTCCTGCCTGCTACCTAAATGGAAAACATACAACTGCAATAGTTGATACTTGATAGTCTATTATATGGGTAATTCATTATCTACTCGTGGGATGGGAGCCATAATATTTATCCAGCTACTGGCCCTGTCTGGGCTCAGAGGCAAGCTGAGCACACTCAGGCCTCATTAGGAAATGGATGGGAGACCAACAGGAGATCCTAGGTTGTAAACTAGACTGGGAAGTAGAAAAATATTACAGAAAAAGACACTCCTGCACGACTATGCCAGGGAAGAAAGATATGGATCAAGGATGGAAATGACAAAAATAGCATCACATTGACGTACTGAAATCTCCACCCCTTTAGGAAACACCTTGTGACATCACACATGTACATGGAAGTTGAGCAGAGTTTTTGGCTTTTCAAACAGGAGTTTTGTGGCAACTGTTCACGAGAATGTAAGCATGGAGAGAGAGGGAAAAGTGCAATTAATAAATGCTAAAGAGTGGCAAGGGAAAAGATGGTAAATAAGGCTAACTACAAGAAAGAAGGAGAATGTGGAATTAATTACAAAGTTAGGGACAGGGAGTTAATGTTGGGAAAAGAAACCTGGGAACCTAAGGTGTTTTTAATGACTGCTCATCATTCCTTAGCTAGATTTCTAGTGTGGCTTTTCCTATTCCCCCTGTTGGAAGTGGAAAATAATAGACTGTCTAAGCCCACTTTTTTCATGCTTTCTTGTAGCCTGTAAATCTCTTTCTTCCACTGTTCATAGTATCTCTATTTTCCCCCTTTTTCTTTCCATATACAGTTTCACTTGCTGTTCTGGATACTTTCATCTTGGTAGGAACTATAATGCTGCATTATTGCATTCTGAGATTAAGCCACATTTCCATTCCCAGAGTTCTGAGCAGTTTATGGAGGCAGAAGAACACAGGTAGTCATTGACTTACAACTAGAGGTGGTATTCGGCAGGTTCTGACCAGTTCTGGAGAACCGGTAGCAGAAATTTTGAGTAGTTCGGAGAACTGGCAAATACCGCCTCTGAATGGAGATTTTACAGTATCCTTCCCCTACCACGCCCACCAAGCCACGCCCACAGAACCGGTAGTAAAAAAAAATTGAATCCCACCACTGCTTACAACCATTCATTTAACAAACTTGTGGAGTTAACAACAGCATTGAAAAAGTGACTTATGACCGGTCCTTGCACTTACGACTGTTGAAGCATCCCCATAGTCATGTGATCAAAACTCATCTGGCTGGCAATCGGCACATATGTATGAAGGCTGCAGTGTGCTAGGGTCATGTGATTGCCATTTGCCACCTTCCCAGCCTGCTTCCAACAAAGTCAATGATTCTCTAATTCTGTGACTCACTTCTCAATTGCAGCGATTCGCTTAGCAACCATGGCATAAAACGGAGCACGACACACTCAATGACTGCCTTGCTTTGCAATGGAAATTCTGTATGTTGAGGACTATCTGTATGGAGCCAGGTCAAAGGAGAGCTACCAGAAAACACATCCTATCCCCAAAAGGATCTGAGCTTATTTAATGCGTGAAAATAAGGAGTTATATGATAATGGCCTACAATTATGTTAAAACAGTAATCTGTAAGAACAGACAACAGTTCAAACAGATAAAACAAAGATGGTGGTTTAAAGAACTCTCCCCTAGAACAAGGCTTATTATTCTCTTTTGCTCTCTGGGGCAAGATCAAAATTATGAGGAGGATATTGGGAAGAACTTCCTGAACATACAAGCTGTCATATAACAAGGCAGAGATTTCCCTCACTGGAAGTTATCCAACAGATACTGAATGATCATCAACTGGGGGTCCCAAATTGCTTTTCAAAAGGCAGCTGTGCTTTCTTGATAATTTTTCCAAGAAGCATCTTGGATGAGAATGTTTTCAAGGAAAAAAACTAAGAAAGTCTAGCTGCCTATTGAAAAGCACCTTTGGGACAACTATGACCTGGATGATTGAGAATTTCCATGGATATCAGCTGGGAATAGTTTAATAGCAGATTCTTGCACCAAGTAAGGGATCAATGAGCGTTAAGAAATCTGATTTGCTGAAGTCTTGCAAGATCTATATAAGGATCTTGAATGGGGCCTGGGGCAGTGATGGCTAACCTTTTCAGCTTGGTGTGTCGAAAATCGGGAAAAAGTGTAGCTTTCCTCGGGTCGTGTGTCACTTCAAGAAATATCAATAATTTGGTTTATGACGGACTGGGCTGGGGTGATCATACAGGGCTGGTCTCCCTGGTCTCAGGGCTGCAGGTGCAGGATGTGGGGATCGGAAGGCCACCTTACAGGGCTGTGAACCTCATGGATCTCCTTTCCTCCTGTAGCGTTCCTGAGGTAATGAAACTGACAAACCTCAGTTTATGGCGGTTAAAACTGATTCTCTGCTGCAAAGATCTTGCGGCAGCGGTGACACCACGCCTCCACGCAACAAGCAGGGAGCAGGGATTGGAGCAGAGCACAGGCAGCCTCTAAATGTGCAGGTTTTCCCCACACCAACAGGCGTGTCAGTCAAAGTGCCTCGGCGTGTCACGAGTGACACGCGTGCCATGGGTTAGCCATCACTGTCCTGGGGAATGGGAGGAGTGGCATCGTCATACTGAGTTACCTATTGACTATACCTTTCTAAATGGGGGCAAATGTGACCCATTGATTAAAAGCATCCATAATTTCATTTAATCATGAAAAGAACCCGTTTAGCTCATCAAAAGCTGTAGAGGAATTTGAGGAAAGGAACACATCGCTTTCTAATTTCCCTTTGCTCCAGTTAGGCTATATGGTGAAATGTGCAAAGAGATTCAGGGAATGTTTACGATGTGTTTTAAGTAGCGGAATGCTATTATTCTGGTGAATTACTTGCATACACTCATGCTGTTTAACCTGGAAAGGGCTTCCTGTTGCCTGGCTGAGGCTGAAATTAGGTGCAGGCAGTCCTTCGTTGCATGTTCTCTCCCTGAAACCTTATCTGCCCTCTTAAAGCAAAAGCAGTGAAATTTCTAGGCTGAAAAAAGAGAACTGGTCCTTGATCCATGTATTTTTTAAAAATGCTTATTTTTTATTTATTGAGATTTCAACAAGCAGCTTAACAAAATGCCATGCATCCATGCCCAGCTCAAGTTGAAATTCTGCTTCCTTGTTTATAACTCCTCTTTGGTCAGTGAATTGTAAAAGTTGTGAGGGCACACCTTGCCACAAACCATGACTTCATGCACACAGCTTGTGCTGCTCTGTTTTCGTGATTCTATGGTATTTGGATTCCAAGAAGCAAAATGTGACCATGTACATTTTTCTTTCCACTTTTAAGTTAAATTTTGTCTAATACTGATAGCACTGGTTGTTCCTTATTTTGATACTTTGACTTTGATTACTGTTGTTGATTAGTTTCATGAGCAAGTAGAGTTGCATATGGCACATTGTGATTAATTTTTATACTGTTGGAAATTAAAACCCACCCCTCTTTTAGGAAAATGAAATATTTTGGGATATACTAAAAAGGCAGAATATTTCCCCTAAAAAGAGAAGTAGAAACTCAGAAGCAGAAACTCACCTCAGAAGCAGAAGCTTATCCCCATCTTTGTTAATGGGTGGATCATTAAGGCCTGGGCCAGAGTATTCTACATAACAAAGCCCTCTCCCCTACACATCTCACCATATGGCCTGGGAAGATTGCATCAGCCAGCACTAAAGTGAAGCCATGTGGTCCAGACAAAGTCTACAAAGTTAACTAAGACCACCGCCCCTGGGAGTCTGACAGCCAATGGGATACATTTCTTACACGGGAACAGGAAATTACACTAAGGTGGGGCCCAACAGAGGATATAAAACTAAGGGTCTCTCAGCATCTCATCCCTTTTTCCTTCTTTCTTCACCCAAGGCATGTGATCCTGTCCACCATTAAACCATCTTTCCAAACAGCCTCCATTGTTTCCAGTGTCTTTTTCCCCACTTGGAACTGAACCCAAAAGGATATTTCTTCTAACAATATCTTGTGCTTAGTGTTAAAAATTTCTCTTCAACCAAAGTTATGGGATGGCTGGGGGAGAGAGAGAGAGAGACAGAGAGAGAGAGTTTTGAAAATCTCTTATGACTGTAATTTTCCAATGGCTGCCTCAAAAGAGGTTCCTCAGAAAGAGAAGATGTTCTTGGAAATAAAATATGCAGAGTGTCACTATTTTTGCAACAGCTAATCACAAGGAAACATCTATTAAGTCTTAATTTCCGTGATGGAAATTCTGGACTGAATGTGTTGTGGTTGTTGTGGAGGCTATAATTAAAAACAAATCATTATAATTTATTAAAGATATTTAAGACTATAAAAATATGAGGTAATCATTGCTTGTATTCAACCCTCCAAACAATATACTATAGGTTATGATAGAGGTCTTAAATACTTAACAGGAAGGGCTAATTGGAAAAAAGAGTTGCTCATCTGGGCAAGAATTGACCTCTTCTGACTGGCGGAGAAGTTTGGTCATTAATTATAATTTCATGTTTGGACATTTGGAACAGATCGGTCTGCTTGATAACCCATAGTTATTAATTGGATGGGAGGCCCCAGGTAATTAAATAAAAACAACAGTGACAACAACATATTCAGTCTACATTTTCCATCATGAAGGTGTTAGCCCTACAAGGTACACCAGATTGAAATCAATGCCATGCAGGACAGGATAACTTCTATTTTGTAGCAGCTGTAGCAAAAAAAAATGTCCTTCTCTTGTCACTTCAAGTGATTAATTTCTGTGACTTATATTTTGGTAGCAGCTCTTCTTCCTTTTCATAAAGGTCATTCTGTCTTCCTTTTACAACAGGGGTGGGGAACTATGGTCCCCTTTATGACTTGTGGATTTCAACTCCCTGAAGTCTACAAGTTATAAAGAGGCCATAGTTCCCCAACTCAGCTCTACAGGAACAGCTTTTGAGCAGGCACATCACTGTTAAAACATCTGGCCTCTACAGTCCTTGGTGCTTTTTGAGCTTGGTTGTTTTCTTGCAGATGTTTCATTAGCTAACTAGGTTACATAACCAATGCTTATCATATGTGGTGGAAATGTATAAAAGCAAAAAAAAAAAAAAAAAATACTGGTGGAAAATAAAGGTTTGGAAAGAAGAGATGGTTAACCAGAAAGTAGAGCTCAGACCAGAAACGTTCTTACTGGGAATTATTAATGAGCAAATTAATGGTAAACACTAAGAACTGGTGAAATTGGTGTATACCCAAATGGAAGAATAAAAAAGAAGTGAAATAATAAGGAATATATTAGTCTGTGCAGAGATGGACAGACTAACTTTAGAAATCAAAGATAAGGGTGAGGCAGAGTATTATGAAGTCTGGAGTAAAATGTATCAATGGCTATAGAGTCAAGGAAAAAGAAAGAAAGGGTTGACGCTTTATAGAAATGAAAGTTAAAGTTTTGTAAACCAAAGAGAATGGAATATATAATGGACAAATATGAGATGATACAAATGCATGAGTATAAAAGATGGTTGTAAATATGGATATAATTGTATATAAATGTAAATAGAAATACTGTAATATGCAGTTAGCACTATACTAATAACATAAGGGAAAAAGGAAATTAACTGTTATGTGTATCTCTGTATTATAGCTTGTATGGCCAAAATGATGGCCAAGAAAGTTGCACTGTGTTCAATTGTTTTTAATGTTATTCAATAAAATTTATATTAAAAAAAACAGTGCTAGCAGTGTGCTGATGATATTACCTAGTTGGGTAATAAAATGTCTGCAAGAAAACCACCAAGCTCAGAGAGCACCAAAACCCCTACAGTTCAGTCCTAGGCTAAAAATATTATCTTCTATTTGTACATCTGGCCTAATTTTTAAATTACAGCTTTTTCCATATTTCCTGGTTTGTTGTTGTTGCTGTTGTTGTTGTTGTTGTTTGGTCTCATCTTGGAAAAATCCTGAAGAATTCAAAACATTTGTTCCCATGTTGGTGGATCCTAACAATCATATTATTTCAGCTCTGAAGTCAGGAGTGCTGTTTCTGATCAAAAGAATTTGGATTCTTCTGCAGGATATGAATCCTTTGCCAAGACAGCAGACTGCCCAAGGGCCCAATGTGTCAGACCTAATATATGAAACCTCCCAGAAAAATGTCAAACTGTGTGAAGGGTTTTACTGGCAAAGCTCAATGGGGTGGGATTCAAATTTTTTAACAACCAGTTCTGTGGGCATGGCTTAGTAGTGGATGTGGCTTGGTGGTCATGTTATTGGCTGGGTGTGGCCAACTCAATATCACTCACATGGAGGCACACATCCTCACCTGGCCTCTCAAACTGTGGGGATGCTGCAACAGTCGTAAATGTGAAAAATGGTCATAAGTCACTTTTTTCAGTGCCATTGTAACTTTGAATGGTCACTCCACACAAGCAAAGTACCAACAAAGGAGGGGGAAAACACTCCAGAGACGCTCCTGAGACAGGAAGTCTAGTCCTGCCAAGAATGTAATAAGGGTTAACGGAGAGGCAGTTTCTGTAAGCAACACCAGAATGTTTCCTTCCTGCCTTCCTTACAGGATTAGGCCAGTAATTCCTTCTAACAACCGGTTCTCCGAACTGCTTAGAATGTTAACAACCGGTTCTAGTGAATTGGTGCGAACTGGTAGAATCCCACCCCTGGGTTGGGGGAAAGATCACAAACTGATTATGGGGTAGTTCTCATTTAGCAACCGCAACTGGAACTGGCAATTTAGTCATTTACTAAGTAAAATGCTTATGATCTTATTTTGCCTTTCATTTGCTTTACAGACCTGAGAAGATTATAAAGTTACTTTTTCATCACCGTCATAACAGTGAAAAGTCAGAATAAGTGAGATTTACCTGTAGTAAGATTTCAGAATGCCAGTTGCTTCTACTAAAGATTCCACATGCTCTCAAAATATTTGTAGGGCTGAATAGATTTGATTTCCAAGTCATTTAGAGCAGTCTTCCTGGCTTCATAATCCAATGTTTCAGTGGTGGGATTCAATTTTTTTTACTACTGGTTCTATGGGCATGGCTTGGTGGGCGTGACTTGGTGGGCGTGGCAGGGGAAGGATACTGTAAAATCCCCATTCCCTCCCCACCCCACTAACCTGCTTTCCAGCTCCGTTCTCCTCTGCAGGGCAACAAAAGGAAACCCAGCCGATCAGCTGGGACTCGGGAGGCAGAGAATAGATGGGGGCATGGGAGCCAGCCAGAGGCGGTATTACGAACTACTCAACTACTCAAAATTTCCACTATCGGTTCTCCAGAACTGGTCAGAACCTGCTAAACACCACCTCTGCAATGTTTGCTGCCCTGTTCTCAGAAGCAGTTTGGAACTGCAGATTGTCCTCAACCACATTTGGGGCTAGAATTTCCATTGCTAAACAAGGCAGTCATTAAGGAAATCGTATTACTGATATTACTTCCCTTTTGCTCTGGTTGCTAAGCAGCCCACTGCTGCTGTTAAGTGAATTATGAGGTCATTAGATGAATCCGTCTTCCTCCCATACACTTTGCTTGTTGGAAGCCAGCTAGGAAGGTCGCAAATGGTGATCAATGCAATCCTAAACTGGATTAACAGAGGGATACAATCAAGATCAAGTGAGATACTAATACTACTCTATAAAGCCTTAGTAAGACCACACCTAGAGTATGGTGACCAAAAAAAGATGTTGAGACTTTAGAAAAAGTACAGAGAAGAGCAACCAAGATGATTAGGGGACTGGAGACTAAAACATATGAAGAACAGGAACTGGGCATGGCTAGTCCAGTAAAGAGAAGGACTAGGGGAGACAGGATAGCAGTCTTCCAATATTTGAGGGGCTGCCACAGGGAGGAAGGAGTCAAGCTATTTTCTAAAGCTCCTGTAGGCCAGACAAGGAACAATGGATGGAAACTGAACAAGGAGAGATTTAACCTGGAAATAAGGAGAAACTTTCTGACAGTGAGAACAATCAACCAATGGAACGGCTTTCCCTCGGAAGTTGTGGGAGCGCCATCAGTTGAGACCTTCAAGAAGAGATTGGATGGCCATTTGTCAGAAATGGTTGGGTGGGGGTTTGGACTAGATAACTTACAAGGTCCCTTCCAATTCTGTTAATCTAATCTAATCACACAACCCTGGAAGTGGAATACCCCAGCTTTTGTAAATACATGCCTGTTGCCAAGTGCCTGAATTTTAATCAAGTGAGCATAGAGATGCTGTGATAAGTTGTAAGTGCGAAGACTGATTCTGAGTCACTTTTCCCCTTGTTGCTGTAATTTCAAATGGTCACTAAATAAATGGTTGTAAATCGAGGATTGCCTGTACAATAGAAAATCCACACTGGTCAGATTCTTTGGAATCCTTGTAAGTTTGTGTTTAACATTTAATTGGAAAAAGTGAGGCTAACAATCCTACCGTATTCCTGTTTTTCAGCACTGACAAATAACAGAGCTGGTGAGAGAGATCTGAAGTGCACCTTTCCGGTTAGGAGAGCTATACGAGCAACGGAGGATGACAATTTGCTTACCCCAAGCTAAGTGCTTAATTACTTAGCATTGCTTTTTAATACTGGTACTGAAAAAGCAGTTTTCTAAGAATAGATATGGGCAGTGGCTTCCCATGATGAGCCCTTCAGAAAGTATAATTTGGGAAGTCCCTATGCCAAGACTAATCAGTGCTTTATTCTTTGGGCAAATAAGGAAACTTTCAGTAATTAGCATATGATCTCAATAATAAGCTCCTCCCTCTCTCTTAATAAGCTCCTCCCTCCTTGTTTACTTCTGGTGCATGGAGTAAAGAATATTCAGCTAAATGGTCTTTCTGGCAAAAGGATACTATTTTTTTTATGCCGTCCTTACTTATTCCTTTGTTCACATAGACATGAAAGCTTATAATACCTGCATTCTGAATTCTTGCCTTAATTTTATCCCAGCAGTCATTTTTTTTTAAAAAATATTGCTTCGGGAGAAATGGAAAACACAGAGTACAATATTTGGTTCCCTCCTTTCAATTTTAACCAACTCATGGCCTTCTCATGTGTTGAGAAGAAAACAGTGGTGGAAGAAAGGTCCAATCCCAAACTCTTGTTGCTTTTAAATGGCAATTGTGAAATTAGAACATCAGATCATGTGGAACAGTTGTTTTATCCATGAAGTATGGGTGTTCTGCTCTTTAATTACTAGCTGAATTTAAGGCGGACAGATCTAAACTCCACAAAGGCATCCATACAAAGTATCTTTATTGGTTCATCAGGCATCCTCAAATATAACTCACATTTATGTCGAGATTCATCTCAATGTCCAATTCTCTGCATAGCTGACTTTCTAGTGTAAAAGGATGGTAATCTTTTATCCCTTTCATCCCATATCGCAGGAGCAGGGGTAGAGATGCCAGCACTGGGTGCAGGAACCTCCGGCAAGAGAGCAGGAACCTCCCTCAACCCACCAAGGGTCAATTCAGTGACCAATCAGGATTACAGATGTGGCCACGTGACATAAACTACATTCCCAGGATACCTTGAACTACATTTACCATGATGCATTCCCTTAAGGGGACAGCTCCCAATTCCTAATTAACTATCCCAATTCCCTGTTAACTATAACTGGCTGGACAGCACAATGGCTAAAGTCCATCCAAACACAATGTAAAGTGTAGGGCAGTGATGGCGAACCAATGACACACAACGTTTTGGGTGATACGCCAGCATTCACCAACTCCTGGTGACAACTCTTCTCAAGAGTACATCCTATTCTCCCAAAATTTTCAGAGATGCACCCTCCAGAAGTCACGTGAGAGGATTGGGAAGTCATGAGGCCTGCAAAGCCTATGAAAATGAGTTTGTTTTACGTATATTTCAATATTTATGTACTAGATAACTCCATACATGAATAGATTGTATTTTAAAAAAATAAATAAATGAATATGTAAAGAATTGTTTGTCTTTTGTTTTGGGTGTCTGTGTCTGTGTGTGTGAGAGGGGGCGGGGAGTGGAAGGGAGGAGAGAGAGAGAAAAGTAGAAAGAAGTAGAATGAATTTAGGCATTTTCCAAATATTTGACACAATGAGCCCCAAAGGTTTGCCATCAATAGAGTAGGGCTTCCTTTGAAATCTCCTCCATTTTTGTAGCAATTTCATCTTTCACTTGAACCCGAGACACACACCGGATAATCCCTCTTTTATGAGCAGAATGTTGATAAATTATAAATCAGAAAGACAGCTATTTTGGCCCCTGTGGCATGATATAGAATAGAATAGAATTCTTTATTGGCCAAGTGTGATTTATCACACAAGGAATTTGTCTTGGTGCAAATGCTCTCGGTGTGCATAAAAGAAAAGCTACATTCGTCAAGAGTCGAGAATCATCAGGTACAACACTTAATGATAGTCATAGGGTACAATAAACAATCAAGTCATACTAGGAAACAGTCAGTATAGATCGTAAGGATACAAGCGACAAAGTTATGTGCTAGTTTGGTATAGTGGTTAAAGGTGTTGGGTCAGAGATTGAGAAATGGTAAGTTGTAGTTCTTATCTTAATGCACAAAGCCAGCTGGGTGATTTTTGAGCCCTTGATATCCCTCTTCCCCCCCTCACACACACACACACACGTCTCACACATCTCTCTCCTCTTGCTTGCTTTCTCTCTCTCTCTCTGTCTCTGTCTCTCTCTCTCTCTCTCTCTCTCTCTCTCACACACACACACACAAACACACTGCCCTAGGAAGAAGGCAAAGGAAAGCCACTTCTTCTTGCTAAGATTTGCCCATGTGATTGCCAATCAATTCTGATTGATGATACATGCACATACCTGGTATGAGGAATATAACCTCATCAACCTCCTTCCTACCTGGTTGGGAATGAGGAAAATTGCACCCAGTGCACCTGAAAGGCACTGGGTTTCAGCAGCACTGGGAGCAGCTGACATAACAAAAAGGTTATTGATTTAGCCAAGGTACGTAATTCCCTTCCCACAGACAGGTATTTGTTTCCTCTGTCACTAGGAGTGTATTGCAGTGATACCACCCAGATAATCAGATTCCTTTCTTGGTGCCTTTCCTCCTCATTATTAAAGGTTTTATTTTTCTTTTGATGTTGTATCTCATGACAAAGAATCCCAAAGTGATTGTCAGAATTGTCCACTTAAAAAAAACCTATTGGAATAAAAATGGAGTAAACCCCAGAATAGACACTCAAAGACACCAATCTGGATGACCGTGTGAAGGTAGGGATACCAGATGTCCAGTAAAAGGAAAACATGTCCCTTGGGCGGGGGGGGGGGTGGGGTTGGATTAGATGACCTATAAGGTCCCTTCCAACTTTATTAATCTGTATCTGTATCTTCATGTCTCCCATCCGGCAGGCGTAGCCTTAAAATCAAATATTGTCCAGGTTTCTTAGTGTCTTGTTTTTGTTTTTAAGGAAGTATTTTCACAACAGTAGCGTCAGCCCTTTGAGGCAGTCTAGATAAGAAATGAAAACCATGAATACCATCATTATTTTTATTTATTTATTATTTATGAATAGCAGCATTACTTATATTACAAGGGCACAATAAAAGAGTCTTTTGCAAGCCCGAAAGCACTTCTCCCCTCCTTTACTTTTACTCTCCAGAAATCTTTATCCCAGAGGTCTCCAAACTTGGCAACTTTAAGACTTGTGGACTTCAACTCCCAGAAGGCTGGAGAATTCTAGGAGTTGAAGTCCACAAGTCTGAAAGTTGCCAAGTTTGGGGACCCTTGCTTTATCCTGTCTCCCGTAGTTGTTCTCGCAGTTCATTACAAGCAATCATTCAAACCTTTTGTGTGCTGTGACGTCACAAATTCTTGGCTTCTTTCCTTTCCTTGTTTACTGAAGACTCAACAGTCCAGATTTACAATATTTTTTTTGCCTGATTCTGGCGATGGGCTTTATAATCCAACCCCCTTCAAATCTACGATCTCGGCAGTCTGCAGATCACGTGACTCTTCCTATGTTTCTGTGGTGAAATTTGAAAAGCGCATCCATGGTGGATTCCATACTATCACTAGCATGTGCAGGTAGTCCTTGGCTTACAACAGTTCGTTTCATGACCACTCGAAGTCACAGCGGCATTGAAAAAAGTGGCATGACCATTTTTCACACTTACGACCAGGGGTGGGCTTCAAAATTTTTAGCAACGGGTTCTCTGCCCGGTTGCTGGGTGGGCGTGGCCATTGTGGGTGTGGCCTAGTCGGCCTCCTGAACCACGGTGAGGCGGGGGGGGGCATTTTTGCTCTTTCCGGGCTCCGGAGGCCTTCCTTGAACCTCCGGGAGGGCCAAAATGGCCTCCCCGGGCTCCAGAGGCTTTCTGGAAGCTGGAAACGGGCCTGTTTCCAGTCTTCCTGAACTTCCGAGAGGCCTGTTTTTCAGCCTCCCCAAGCCTCCATGCACACCCTGCACTTACCTGCATCCAAAACAGGCCACGTGGGGACTCCTGGGAGGGGAGGGGTGGACGGGGCCAGCCAGGAGTAGGATTTGTGGGTTGTCCGAACTGCCCAGAATCTATTTATTTATTTATTTATTTATTTATTTATTTATTTATTTGATTTGCCAATTGTTTACAAGATAATAAGTATAAATGTATACATAGTTGTGAATACATGAAATGGTTACATATAAGAAAAATAAAAGAATAAGAGAAACAATAGGACAGGGACGGTAGGCACGTTGGTGCGCTTATGCACGCCCCTACTTAGCTGGGGGCTCTCTTGAACCCCTGTGAACCCACTAGCAGCCCACCCCTGCTTACGACCATTGCGGAATCCCCAGATTCACGAGATTAAACTTCAGATGCTTGGCAACTGCCTCATGTTTACGACAATTGCTGTGTCCTGGGGTCATGTGATCCCCCTTTGCGACCTTCTGACAAGAAAAGTCAATGGAGAAGCCAGATTCACTTAACAACCGTGTTACTAACGTAACCACTGTAATGATTCACTTAACAACTGTGATAAGAAAGGTTGTAAAATGGGGCAAACTTCACTTACCAAATGTTTCACTTAGCAACAGAAATTTTGGGCTCAGTTGTGGTCGTACGTTGAAGACTCCCTGTAGTTTTGAAAATTAAAATATGTTAAAAAAAACATTGCTATTGAGAAAAACCAGTCTTTCATAACTATTCCACACTTTCCCCAAATATCTATGTCAGTACTGTGCCCCAAATGTAATCCATTTAATAATACGTTGTTTAACTTGTGCAGCTTCTGTGTCATATTTTAACAGCTGCTCATAAATTCTTGCAATTACACGTTTGTCATCTTTACATGTATTTCAAATGATTCTTACTCCCTCCTAGGCCTTCTTGTTTCACGTCATTTTCAAATTGCGCCTTTATTTATGCATAAGGAAACCAGGTCAGATTTATACCTTCTGTACTTAACTGCACCCTAGTCTTAAATATAGGTTTCCCATTTAGAAACAGCAGGAAATCCTCATAATTTGACTATTTTTCATGGCTATTTGTGAAAACCTTATTGAGCTGAGATATTACACCGACAATTTCAGAAACCACCTTTTCTTGCAATTATTCCAGGTTTTTAATAGAACACCTCTCACATAATGATTTTTAAAACCAAGGTTTATTTATTTTATCATATCAAATATGATACCCCTGTAGAATAGGGGTCCCCAACCCCTAGGACACGGACCGGCAGTGGGATGTGGCCAGTGGTGGGAGTTAATTTTTTTTACTACTGGTTCTAAGGCTTGGTGGGCATGGCAGGGGAAGGATACTACAAAATCGCCATTCCAACCCCACTCCTGGGGGAAGGATACTGTAAAATCTCTATTCCCTCCACACCCCATTAACCTGCTTTCCAGCTCCCTTCTCCTGTGCAGGGCAACAAAAGAAGACCCAGCCAATCAGCTGGGACTTGGGAGGCAGAGAATAGAGGGGGGTGGGGCCAGTCAGAGGTGGTATTTGCCGGTTCTCCGAACTACTCAAAATTTCCGCTACTGGTTCTCCAGAACTGGTCAGAACCTGCTGAATACCACCTCTGGATGGGTCCCATCAGGAACCAGTCCATGCAATCTAGTGAAGCCCCATTCATGCACACATAAGAGCCAGGCAACATGTGAAACCATGTGTCCCCCCGCTCCAGTCCGTGGAAAAACCATCCTGTACAGAATTCGGCTCTGGGCCTGGCACCCCAAACCTGCCGCTACTGTAGAACATATCTGAGATTGTGTGCCTCCAAATTTAACAATCTTCTACTCCTCAATGAGATCCAAGCCTTTAATTAAGCCAGTGTTTCTGTTGCTGGAAAAAGTAATTTCATATGAATGTAGGCCTAAATACAATTTTTTGGGGATGTTGTTCACTGTGATTTTTGTTATGGATGCCAAGAAACAGTTAATGTGTCCTCCTTTCCAATTGTTTGTGTCCTTCTTGGCCTGTTGAGATAGCTGGTAACTCAATGTTAGGGTGACTTAATGATTGGTAAGAAAAATGCATTTTCTTCTTTTTATTGTGTAATGCACAACCCATGTTTGAGCTAATGCACGGCAAAGGGAAAGGAACAAGAAACCTGCCAGCGATGGTATGTGGAATAGCAAGAGATTTTAGCTTTCTGGGAAGGTGATGCCACTGAGGATATGGATTCAGTGCACCATGAAGCAAGTTTCTTCAGACTTATGTCACAAGAGTGCAAGAAGTTGATACGCTACTCAGCAAGCAGGAATCTTTTACGATGCCTGAGTCACAGTCTCTTCCTCGTCTGTCAAAAGTTGGCCTGTCTATCATCTTTGCTTTTTAATTCGTTTATAATATAAAATACAATAACACAAAAGAAAATAGTAGGATAATAAGGGAGGAGAAGGGAAGGGAAAAGTGTAGGGAAAAAGGAAAAAAGAAAGAAAAAGCATTGACTTCCAACTCACTTTGGTGCAGTAGAATAAGATAATAGCATAAAATCTCAATTTTTTACTTTTATATAATAGTATAAACTAGCCATTTCTATAACAAAACATCTATCTAACAGGTAAAATCCAAAATCAAAGCTTCATTTTTTTCCCCCACCCCAAGCACAAAATCCGGAAGGAATTCCCAAGTAGAAACAAAAATAATTGTTTGTTTTTTTCTTTAATCAAAGCAGTCAATTTATAACTATTATCTTTTCTTGAACCATACAAAGGCAATTTCACGATCTGTTCAAGAACTGAAGTTCAAGTTGGTGAGTTGGAGTTTCTATGTTTTAAGTGATGATGAGCAGACACCGAGATCTAAAGTTGTCATTTGCCTTCTGGCAATATTGACTTTGGAAAAAATCTGGGCTAAAGTTAAGCAGAGGATCTGGAACCAAGGCACTCAACCCATCCCTTTTAAAGGAGAATCTCTCCCTCTTCCTGGGAAAACCTCAAGATATTTTCCCAACATTTTACATTTCCCAAATAAAAGCCTTTTCTGTCTGGCTCATATTGATGCTTTAACTTTAAAATGAGTATAGGTATGGGGAGTCCTCAACTTACAACGGTAATGAAGCCTAAGTCATGTCAGTCCCAAAGCAAGTCAAGATGTGACTGATCCAATTTTAGGACTTTTTTGTGGCAGTCATTAAGTGAATCACCATAACTGTTAAGTGAATTCACAATTATTAAGTGAACCTATTATTCCCTAGGGGGCATTATTGCAGGTGTAAAGTCAGTTTTCAGCAGAGACGTATAAATCATGTGATAGAGGACACCGCAAACAATTGTATATGCAGGCCAGTGGCTGGCCCCGCCCACTCCTCCCCTCCCCTCAACGGAATTCCCACGCACCCATTTTGGATGCAGGTAAGTGCTCAGAGGCTCAGGAAAGGGGAAAAATGAGCCTCCTGGAAGCTTGGGAAGGCCAGAAATAGGCCCATTTTCAGCTTCCACAGAGCCTCCAGAGCCCGAGGAGGGCAAAAATGTCCCCCCCCCGGCGGCTGTAGGAGGCTGACTAGGCCACGCCCACCATGGCCACACCCACCCAACCAGGCAGAGAACCCTTTGTTAACATTTTTGAAGCCCACCCCTTTCTGAATGACATGCCCTGTTGACATGCCTATTGTATCTTCCATGGAGAACAGAACTCAAATATCAATCGTTAGAAGATTGAACTCTTCTTATGGTTGAGGAGTGACCCCTCTCCTTTTAAAGGACCAATTTATTTATTTATATATATATATATTTATTTTTATTATTATTTGTCAATTGCTTACAAGATAATAGGTATAAGTAAAAACATAGTTTTGAATACATGGATACATATAAGAAAAATAAAAGAAACAATAGGACAGGGATGGTAGGCACGTTGGTGCGCTTATGCATGCCCGCTACAGACCTCTTAGGAAAGGGGTGAGGTCAATAATAGACAGTCTAAGGTTAAAGTTTTTGTGGTTTGGGGAAAAAAACACAGAGTCAGGTAGAGTATTCCAGACATTGACCACTCTGTTGCTGAAGTCGTATTTCCTGCAATCAAGTTTGGTGCGATTAACCTTGAGTTTGTATCTATTGTTTGCTCTAGTGTTGTTATGGTTGAAGCTGAAGTAGTCATTGACAGGTAGGACATTGCAATGTATGATTTTATATACTATATTTAGATTGGACCGAAGGTGGCATAGTTCTAGGTTTTCTAGGTCTAGAATTTCGAGTCTGGTGGCATAAGGTATTCTGCAAGGAGTAGAGGAGTGGAGAACTCTTCTTGTGAAATATTTCTGGACTTTCTCAACTGTGTTAATATCAGATACATAATGTGAATTCCAGACTGATGAGCTATATTCGAGTATTGGTCTAGCAAATGTTTTGTATGCTCTAGTTATTAGTGTAATATTACCAGAGAAAAAGCTACGTAAGATTAGGTTAACAACTCTTAACGCCTCTTGGGCTATGTAGTTACAGTGGGCTCTAGCACTTAGGTCATTTGAGATGAGTACTCCAAGATCCTGGACAGAATTTGGATCATCAACAAGGTCTTGACTATTCAGCTTGTATTTTATTTTCTGATTATTATTTTTTTGCCAATATGTAGGACAGAGCATTTATTTGTTGAGATTTGAAGTTGCCATTTGTTTGACCATTCTGATACATAGTCAAGGTCATAGTCAAGGGTAGCAGTATTGTCTGTGGTGCTGAATAGCTTTACATCATCAGCGAAGAGAACGCAGTTGCTCTTAATATGATCACAGAGGTCATTTATGTAGAGTATGAAAAGAGTTGGTCCTAGAACACTGCCTTGGGGGACACCACTGTTGACATGTACAGAATTTGATAGGATGTTCCCAATTTTGACCATTTGTTGTCTGTTTGACAGGAATGCTTCTATCCAGTAATGCAGGTGTCCAGAGATACCATAAGATTTTAGTTTTAGGAGTAATTTGTCGTGTACCACTGAATCAAAGGCTTTAAAGAAGTCTATGTAGATTACATCTATTGCTTTGCCCTGATCAAGTTGTGTAGTCCATATGTTTTTGCAGTGTAAGAGTTGCAGATTACATGATAGTTTTTTCCTAAAACCAAATTGTTTATTAGAGAGTAGGTTGTTTGTTTCTAAGTGGAGGATGATGGATTGGTTAATAACTGATTCCATGACTTTACAGGTGATGCAGCATAAAGAGATTGGTCTGTAATTTTCAACTAGGCTGGGGTCTCCCTTTTTGAAGATGGGGATGACTGAGGCTTGTGACCATAGTTTTGGCAAGGAGCTGGTCCTGAAAGATTTTTCAAAGATTATGCTTAGAGGTTCGGCTATGGCAGTGGATAGCTTTTTTAAGAAGTAGGCACATATTCCATCCAGTCCAATAGATAGAGGTGGTTTTAGATTGTGCAGTGCTTTTTCAACAATGTCTTCTGTAAAATCGATATGTAATAGATCATTGTAGTTGTCTGTGGTTCGACTAGGAAATACTGGGCATGATCCATTGCTGTTTACAAATACTGAGCCAAAGAACGTGTTAAAGAGGTTTGCTTTAATAGTGTCGTCATTGCAGTCTTTACCATTAGGTCCTATCAGGGGTGGGATGGACCTTGAATCTTTTAGTTTGTTGTTTACAAAATTGTAGAAAGCACGGGTGGAATTTGTGCATAGAAGGTTTTTCTCTTGTTTAATATGATAATTAGTACATTCAGTTTTTATCTGGTGACATAGATTTTTGTATCGGCTTTTGAAGTTGGCAACGTGACCAGATTTGTTTTTCCGCCAAAGTGATTTCTTTTGGGAGTGAAGCTTCCTTATTGTTTTGGGTAATTTGTTTTTTCTGGTTTTGGGAGTTGTTAATGGTACATATAGTTTGATGACTCTTTTGACTTCAAGTAAAAATATGTTGTAATGGTCTTTTCCAGATACTTGAGCTACAAGAAGGTAGCAAAATTCTTATCAATAGCTTTTAGCTGATAAATATTTGTTTTGTGTGCCTTGAAGAAGAAGAACTTTATTGTCATTGTACAAGTACAACGAAACTGTGGATGCACCCCAGCAACTATTCACAACACAATAAAACCAGAGCACTTAAAAAGGAAAATAAGAAAAATAGAGTACCCACGTCTCCATTTGCAATTAGAGAGTGCAATATCTACAATATAATATACACAAAATATACATCCAACACTGACTGTGACTTGTGACACTGACTTCCTTACATTATTAATTGTTTCAGGCTTTTAATCTGGAGTATTTGAAATATTTTTAATGACTGGTCTTTGGCCATAAATAAAGATGTACGGTAATATAATTCCATTAGCTTGTAGGTCAGTATGTATTGCCAAGCAGGTGAGAAACCAATCCTTTAGGGATTAAGTGGACAGCACAGAGTGACTTATAAATTGCCCTTCATTCAAAGTAATGAATAATCAATTTCTGTCAGCCTTACTGGGTAGACTAGATGGAAAACACAGTCAGGTGAACTTGCTATAAGGTTACATTAAGGGAATTTTGCAACCTTGTAGTTTAAAATTACTCCCCCCCAGTTACATTTACAGCATCCCATAATTAGAGAGGGTCTTTTCTGAGCTTCTTGCCCCATCCACATTCCTCCTGGGGGCTACGCTACCTATTATTTGATTGTTCCCTTGTCTCTTTCTTGTTGCCTTGTCTCGTAAACTCATTACCTTTACCATTAAAGTCCCTTAACCAAATCTGAGATTTCAAACATATCGGGTAGTCCTTGGCTTACAACCATTCATTTAGTGACTGTTGGCAGTTACAAAAGCATTGAAAAAAGTGACTTATAGTCATTTTTCACACTTACGACCAGTGGTGGGATTCAAAATTTTTACTACTGGTTCTGTGGGCATGGCTTGGTGGGTGTGGCATGACTTGGTGGATGTGGCATAGCTTGGTGTAAAATGGGGGTAAAATTCACTTAATAGCTGTCTTGCTTAACCACATAAATGTTGGGCTCAGTTGAGGTTGTAAGTTGAAGACTACCTGTATATGGCTTTTAAACTTTGTTTCCATGAACACAAAGGCTTTTAACGTTAGCAGAAGGATGGAACATGTCTCTCTTTTGTTCCATGATGCTTCACATAGCATGTTAATCTGTAGAACCTTGCCTGATCTCCATGTATGGACAATCAATACAATATGCCGTACACATCCAAGAGGAACACAACCTGGCAGTGGTGGGATTCTACTGGGATTTTACTACCAGTTCTGTGGGTGTGGCTTGGTGGGTGTGGCAGGGGAAGGATACTGTAAAATCCCCATTCCCTTCCCACCCCACTAACCTGCTTTCCAGCTCCGTTCTCCTGTGCAGGGCAACAAAAGAAGTCCCAGCCAATCAGCTGGGACTCAGGAGGCAGAGAATAGATGGGGGCGGGGCCAGTCAGGAGTGGTGTTTGCCGGTTCTCCGAACTACTCAAATTTTAGCTACCAGTCCTCCAGAACTGGTCAGAACCTGCTGAATACCACCCCTGAACCCGAGGATCCTCGTATGGCCTTCAACAGCTTTGCGTGGGGTCCCCAAAGACTTCTACAGTTGAATTTGTAACAGAAGGGAAAATGCAAGTCTGTATATAATTTAAACTAATTAAATTTAAATATACATGAATCAATATAAGTCCGTACTATTTCTTGGACTGGAAAAACTTACACGGTTTATATGGCTGCCTATTGTACGTGCATAACTCTGGGTGTCTTAAAACAATTCACAGTTCACAAGAAAACAAGGTAATAAAACCTCTACAAACAAAACAACGAACACAATTAAATAATAACACAGTAACTGAGGCATTCATGACACAAACCACACCTATACTAAGTTTGTCTAATTTCCTGGCCTGACATCTGGTGGAAAAAGCATCTTACTTTCTGGAAAGTTAAAAGGGTCCTGAACTCAGGATGGTGATAATCCCTTGATTCTCTGGAAGGTCCCCCACACATACACTTAAGCACTGGGCCAGAAGTTAGATGAGCTGAATGTTGGCGTGGATTGGTTGGGAATACTTTTAGTTTAGTTTAGTTTAGTTTAGTTTAGTTTAGTTTAGTTTAGTTTAGTTTAGTTTAGTTTAGTTTAGTTTATTGTCATTGCACCTTGTATAATGAAATTAAATGCCATATTCAGTGTACATTATAAAAATAAAACACAAACACACCTCTTTTACATTTTATACGGTTGAATTGAAAACCCAATATTGCATTAATATTGCACTTTATCGCACATTAATACGCACATACCAATTACTAAAAGGGATATTTAGAGACTATCCCTCCTAACTTCCCAATGCCACTCTTCTCTTCTCTTCCTCTTCCTCTTCCCTTCCCATTTCCCTTCCCATCTTGGGAACAAAAAGAAATCTGGAATTACACAGGTATGTTCTGTAACATGAGATCTTCTTCCCGTCTGCGTAGAACATAGTTTCTCAAACTTGTGAATTTTAAGCTGGGTGGAGTTCAACTCCCAAAATTCCCCTGCCAAATTCTGGGAGTTGGAAATCCATACAGGTCATAAAGTTGAGAAACAATGATATGCAGAAACTTAATGGACTGGCAGGACTGATGAGGAAACATAATTCCTTTTACTTAAGGGAAGCAGACTAGCTTAAGAGTGAGCTCTATGATGTGAGTACTCAGAAGAAATAGCAGAGGGGATGTCTCAGTTGCCACTGAAGGCAAAGTGTCACGTTGCCAAATACAGGTAGTCCTTAACATACAATAGTTCATTTAATGAGCTGTTCAACAATTACCGAAAAAAGGTGACTTATGACCATTTTTCACATTGACAACTGTTGCAGCATCCTCATGGTCACAAGACTAAAATTCACACTTGGCAGCTGACTCATATTTATGACTGTTGCAGTGTCCCGGGGTTGTGTGATCACCTTTTGTGACCTTCTGAGAAGCAAATCAGTGAGGAAGCCAAATCCACTTAACAACCATGTCACCAACTCACCAACTCACCAACTCAAAAACCTAGAACTACGCCACCTTCGGTCTGATCTAAGTATAGTATATAAAATTATACATTGCAATGCCCTACCTGTCAATGAATACTTCAGCTTCAACCATAACAATACAAGAGCACACAATAGATACAAACTCAAGGTTAACCGCACCAAACTTGATTGCAGGAAATATGACTTCAGTAACAGAGTGGTCAATGTCTGGAATACTCTATCTGACTCTGTAGTTTCTTCCCCAAACCCCAAAAGCTTTAACCTTAGACTGTCTACTATTGACCTCACCCCTTTCCTAAGAGGTCTGTAGGGGGCGTGCATAAGCGCACCAACGTGCCTACCGTCCCTGTCCTATTGTTTCTTTTTATTTTTCTTATATGTATCCATTTCATGTACTCATAACTATGTTTATACTTATACCTGTAATCTTATAATCGCTTGACAAAATAAATAAATAAATAATAAAATAAATAAAACTGTGGTAATTCATGTAACGACTGTGTCAAGAAAGGTCATACAATGGGGCAAAACTCATTTAACAAATGAGAAATGTAGGGTTGAATTGTGGTTGCAAATCAAGGTCTACCTGTAGTAGAACTGGCCCAAGGTAGGCCAAAACCTCTAGGTGCATCAGAGGAGAAATCTCAGCAAGAATAGGAAGCGCTGCCCCCAAACCTAAAATACCGCTAACAAACATGAGCCAAGAATAGCCTTCCCCAACCTGATTGGCTTCCCCATGTACAGATTTCCATGTCTAGAATTCTTTCCAGCTGGGGAATTCTGGGAGTTTCGAAGTTCACTCATCTGGAGGGTAACCAGGTTGGGAAGTCTTGATCAAGAGCTGGATGTGAGCAAAATAAACCAAATCAGCCGTGCTTTGGTAGTCTGGGAAGGCAATGTCTCAGCCAAAGTTAACATAAGGATTACAGGTAGTCCTTGACTTACAATCATTCATTTAGCGACTGTTCAAAGTTACAAGGTCACTGAAAAAAACTGGCATAACTGGTCTTCACCCTTATAAGAGATAGATGGGCAATGGGCGATTCTGGGTGTCCTGGACACTGCTGGTCAAGAAGAATTCAGTGCAATGAGAGAGCAGGACATGAGGACGGGAGATGGCTTTCTTATAGTCTATTCAGTCATAGATAAAGCCAGCTTTGAACAGGTGGATAGGTTCCATCAACTCATTCTCCGAGTTAAGGATAGAGAATCTTTTCCAATTATTTTAGTGGCCAACAAAGTTGACCTAATGCATTTGATAAAAATCACCCAGGACCAAGGGAAAGAAATGTGCTGTCCAGACAGTATATAGGTAATGGGAATTGAGATACTTGAGTCAGAATTGGGAGCTGTCCCCTTAAGGGAATGCCTCATGGTAAATGTAGTTAATGCGTCCTGGGAAATGTAGTTCATGTTGTGGTCACATCTGTAATCCTGATTGGTCACTGAGTTGGTTGGGTTGGGGGAGTTTCCTTTACTCCTGCTTGGATCCCAGCAGCGTGCTGGTGTCTCACCCCTTGCTCCATCGTTATGGGATGAAAGATCACTATGCTTTTACACTATGAAGTCAGCTATGCAAAGATTTGGACATTAAGATCTCAACATAACTGTGAGTTATATCTTGAGAATGCCTTGTGGCCCAATAAATAAACTTTGTATGGAAGCCTTTGTAGAGTTTGGCCTGTCTGTCTTTATATTCAGCCAGTAATTAAAGACAGAACAGTAGCCAAGCACAATATTCCATATATAGAAACTAGTGCTAAGGATCCTCCACTGAATGTTGACAAAGCCTTCCATGATCTTGTTCGAATAATCGGGCAGCAGGTTCCAGAAAAGAACCAGAAGAAGAAAAAGACCAAGTGGCGAGGAGACAGAACAACTGGTTCCCAAACTGCATTGTGTGATTTTGTGACTGTCTCTTTCTGTTTCTCATTTTTTTCCCCCATTATAACTGTCACAGTCACAGCCTACAGTCACGTGATCAATATTTGGTTGCTTGGCAACTGACATGTATTGACAATGGTTGCAGCTTCCTGACCATCTGCAACCTTCCCAGCTGGCTTCTGACATTTCTGTGGGTGAATCTAGATCCATTTAATGACCTTGGGATTCGCTTAGCAGCCTCAGTGATTCACTTAACAACGGTGGCACAAAATGGTAACAAAATCGGGCCTGACTCACTTAACACGTCCCTTGCTTAGCAATGGAGATTCTGGTCCCAACTGTGGCTTATAAGTCAAAGGCTACCTATATTGAGGAGAGGAATCATAGGAAGAGAGGGGGGATTTTGGAAAGGGGTTCAAGGCATAAGGGGTGAAAAAAGAATAATGGAACCCACATTTCAAGAACAGGAGATGGCAAAGAAGGGAGCAGATTCGGAAGAGCAAGACTTTGTTGCTTATAACAGAAACCAGAAAGGGCAGAAAATAGAACAACAAACACCAGAATGTTTTAAGGAGCTCTTGTTCCAAAGAGAAAATTCCATACTGCTGAATTGCATATCCTTCAAACTGTACTATTGAATTCAGAACATACTATAGGCGGAACAAACAATACAGCAACTGCCAAATGGCTGGGGAGAAACACAAGAATTTGACAAGGGAGGGGAAAAGACCTACCTTAGGTGTGGCTTGTCGGTGGTGCCATCAATGTTCCTAGAACGATATCAGATTGCGCTGCAGGGTGTAGCCACAATTCTCATCACTTCTGTTTCTTTGACTGATCAGGGGCAGTTTTACCTGATGGGGAAGTCTGTAGCTGCAACATTTTTTCAGAGGTGTAATTTCACACACACACAGAGAAAGAAAGAAAGAAAGAAAGAAAGAGAGAGAGAGAGAGAGAGAGAGAGAGAGAGAATCTTAACCTTGAGCTTTGGGGTCTTTCCCTGCCTGATGTACTCCAAAACAGCAACACATCACATCACAACATCACAACACATCACAGTGATTAGGGAAGACAATTCTGTATCATATTATCATTCATGGCTTCCAAGTGAAAAAAGGAAGTTTCATTCTTCTAATATTCTTTTTTCTCTGGTCATTTCTGTTTTCTCTAAAGCCCAATAGCTAAGAGGGATGGTTAGATAACTGTTAAAAGAAGAATCCTTTCAAAAATAGTTCTTACAACGAATGAAGATGTTGGCGAGTCCAGAAATGTTGGGAATTGCCATCCCAGCACGTCTGAAGGGTACCAAGTAGGGACAGGAGCTTTCGACACATTCTGAATGCTTCAGAATGTATCTCAGGAGCTGCAGCATTTGGGTTTGCCATCGAGTTGGTGTTAAAGGGCTTCTTGGCAGAGCAATGGAGATGGATAGAGCAGACTGGAGCAGACCTGCAAAACTCCGGGATGCAGGGAGAAGATCAGCTGGCCCTCGCAGGGGTCAGAAATCAAAACAAAATGAACCCGAGGCTCTGCACACCCCACCCTGCCCACAGCTGTAACTTATCACACGGCGTGATATTTTCTAACAGCAAAACAGACTTGTCTGCTACCCCAGCGGCAGTTCCTTCCTGCCACGTTTTGGCACAAGTCCCTGGAGTGGAAGAACTGGATAGTTACGCAAGGCTGTTTACCTGTTGCCGGACAGAGGCTCCTCCCCAACCTGCCTCTGGTCTCCTCCCTGCCTATATAGAGGCTTGAGGTGTTGAGCTGGCACCAGAACACAGAAGCCGAAGGATGACACAGTCGTGCAGCATGGAAAGCAAAGGGTTGGTGGCTGAGCTGCAGAGAGCAGCTATCTGCCCGGCCTGCAGGGGTCACTTTAAGGACCCAGTGATCCTCGACTGTGACCACAGCTACTGCCGGGCTTGTATCACTCGCTACTGGGATGCGGAGGCCACAAAGGAGAATGGCCCTCGGGTGGTATCTTGCCCACAGTGCAAGAAAGTCTTTGAGAGGAGGAACCTCCGCACCAACGTCAAGCTGGCAGTAGAAGTCAAGATCACCCAACACCTCAACGCCAAGACAGCCCAGGCACCCCTTGCCCCAAAGTCCAAGCGCCGCCGTGGAGGGTGGAGGCCCACAACCAGCATCCCAAAAGAAAAGGTAGGTCATGAGTGAAGGGCTCAGTTGCCTAGGAGGATATCAGCAAGAGGGCCTCTGATCTCACACAGTGTGTACTCCATACAGCACTCCTTCTCATGGGATGTGGGTTTTGGTGTTTGGAAGCTGAATATACACTGTGTAGTATTCAGGTAAGTGTGTACACCAGAACAATTTTATCTGAAAATGATACTGAGAAATAGACTTTTTCAGAGGTATTTGTTAGAATTTGCTTTCTTTCTCATCATTTTGCTTACAGTGGCCTCTTGTTATAGTCATACATGATTTCTACTTCTAGCCTTTTCGCCTTCACGTGGTATGAAACCAGCCACATAAATTTATATCCCTTTAAACAATGGGCAATTAGACAGTAATTTAGTTTATGAAGCTTCTTCTCAGCACCAAGACTCAAAGCAGGAAGGAAAACAGGGCCAAAAAGAAAAACAAAATATCTGCCTGTTGTCCCAATACTTGGAGAAATCTTCCCAGCCAGGTGTTCTCCAGGTAAATGTGATTTCATATGCTTGGAAAGGATGGAAACTGCAAATCCTGTGAAGGCTAGAGATGGGCAGAATTGTATTCATCACATCTGAAAGCACCATATTGGTTAAAAAAAACCCAACCTGCTGAAAAATACAGGTGGGAGCGGGAGGAAAACCTCCAAAAGACATGGATGTGTTCTGCCTGTTGGATGATATGTGAATGAGATCATAAAATTAGATTATTGCTAGCATCATGAAGATGTCTGTTATTTCCAGTCATGGGTGGTGCATTTGTGCTTATGGATATACTAATGAAAACATACCTCAAGACAATTATGCATCACCTGATGCTCTCCAGATGTGTGGGACCACCATCCCATCATCCACTAGTCAGTGTTGCCCTTTATAATCCACACATCTGGAAGGTATTAAGGGAAAGCTGAGGTGGTATTTTGAGGTATGACTTGCTTGAATATAACAAGGCAAAACAATAGTGGGCTTACTCTATCAAATCAATCAATCGATTGATCAATCAATCAGAACAGAGTTGGAAGGGACCTTAGAGGTCTTCTAGTCCAACCCCCTGCTCAGGCAGAAAACCTTATACAATTTCAGGCAAGTGGCTGTCCAGTCTCTTCTTAAAACCCTCCAGTGATGGAGCATCCACAACTTCTGAAGGCAAATCTTTCATTTGATTGATTGGTTTTTTTATTGATTTTATTTAAAATTGTACTCGTTTGACTGATCTCATTTTTCCACCAAACTTCATAGTGCTAATGATCAACCTGCTTACAAAATAAAATAAAGTTGAAATAAACTTTTTTCAAAGAGAACAAAAAAATTCACAAAGTAATTTACCATTTGTGGGCCTCACTTGCAGCTGGATTTGATGACACGGGAAAGACATGCTGTTGGGAACAGGGGTTGGTTGGCCTTTCTCTTCTGCATTGCATTTATGCTTAGAATACTCTTCAAGCTGCCCACGAGACTGCACAGGCCAGGTGAAGTTTTCTTTCTCCAAAGGTGAGGAAAACCGTAGCTTAATGCTGGAGCTGCTGTTTTACATGCAGAAGATGTTGGGGTCGTTCCCTAGGCCCCGTCCCTTTATATGCAGAAGATTCCAAGAGGCCTAAGATCATGAAAAGCAAAAGCCAGATTTAGAAGGAATGGAGAAAAAATATTTGGTATCTTGGGGTTAGGATGAACTAATGGCAAAGACTATAGGTGCTATCCTGGGCTCCTTGGAAGAAAAGCAGAATAGAAATGAACAAAGCAAGTCTCTTTTTTTAAAAAAAAAATATAATCTTTTAGAGGAGGGACGGGCAACCCAATGTTCTCCAGAGATAATCAACTACTTCATTATAGTTGGAATACCTCAAATTTCCTGTCCTTGTTAAAGGAAGCATGTTCCTCTGTTCTCTGTTGAGCCCCCGGCATGTTTCATTTTTAAAATGGTTCGTGTTGATTCTTCAGTACTGTTATGTTACAGTCATATGACAATCATGATGTGATGTGAGATTGTGATCTGGCCAGTAATTGTTCTACCAAAGCTGCAACATTTTTCACAAAACAACGTTACCCTGCTAGTGTTGAAGGCCATAGGGACACGGTCAAGGCAAGTGGTTAGCAATGCTAGGACTACCTTTCACAGATCATGTAAAATGAAAATACCCCAACAAGTTGCAAAAGAAACGAGTAGAATCGGCATTTATGGAGCAGTAGCACTAAATATTTTTCAAGACAGATCTTGATCTAGAACTGCAGGTGTCTCAGAAATGAGGCATGGCTTATATTTTATTCATACGATTGCAATCTGAGAGGCCTCAATGGAAAACACTTTTACAATTGTGAAAATAAGAATGAACAGAGATCAACAAGAATCTTTGTGGTTAGTGAAGATGGAAGAAACAGATTAATAGACAAAAGAAGGTAAATAGAAGAGGAACGATTGCCAGAACAAAATGGAGAACATATATATAAACAATGCAAAATGGATCTCTATGTATAAATCCTTCCAGAGTCATGTTCAAGTGTTCTTTCTTCTGTTGATAATATAATATATTATATACACAACATAATGCATGAAGTCAAGGCTGCAGAATTAAAAGAATAATTTGCTTTCTTGCACAAGGTGCCGCAGCAAAAAATTATAGATGTGCAAAGTCTGCTATTAATTCATGTTCCCTGATGTAAATAGTCCATTTGCATTGGTGATGAGCTTAGTTTGCTTGCCAACTCAGGTTTCATTTACAACATCCCTTCATCTTGATTTCTACTTTGGATTTACTTTTTCCTGAAAGGGAAGGCCTAGCAACCTTCGACTTGCATCGACTGGTTAAAAAAGAAGAGGCAATCTGACAAGATAATGACATTCTTGATCACAAGCTTAATAAAATCAGAACATGGCAAAGAAGACCACTGGAAAGAGAAAGCCTGCTGGCCGTCACCCTGAATTATAGTGAAAGAACTTTCTGCTGTGAGAATTGCCTTCATCTGATTCATCTTCCCCTGGTTAAACCAGCTATATCTTATCTGCTCTATCCACACCTCCTTCCTCCCCTCTTGCTTCACCTTCTCCTACATGGCCAAGGTGGAGGCTGGAGAAGAAGCTACCTTGCAGTTCTAAGAAGACTATCAGGGAAACCTGAAGAGGCAAGTGAGGGTAGGAGTTTCAAGCTAGGGATGGTGACCTAGCTAGCTGAAACTGGACTGTTTTCCAAGGAGAGCAACTGGATGTTGTCATTGTTTTCTCACTCCTTAGTCATCCTGGCTGTAGGATTGCCTTTCTGAAGGAACTTCATGGACACAACAGCCAAGCCACCTGCCTGGCCCCAGTTTAGCCTATATTTTGGTCATTATTTTATTGATGTATATAATGATTATTTATTGGTATTTTGTATTTTTGTGATCCACTTTGAAAGGAGCTTCAATGCTGTGGGACAAACAGCTCCAAAGCCAGTTTGTTTATTGAATCTTGAAGTCAGTTGTCCCAAGAGCCAATAAGAGCTTGCATTTTCTAGAGGAATAATATTGCCCATTGTACTTTTGCTGAGAACAAAGTATTAACTTGGCCTTGCTTTTGAATATTCATCTTTAAAACTTGAGAACGCAACACCTTCACATTATTAACAGCTATAACGTGTTTCAGGGTGCCATAAAAATCCTTTTTTATTGGAGGTTGCTTAGCTAGCTATTTTGTTGAATAAGAGGATTGCCTCATGCCTGAAAGGAGATTTGAAACCTAGCCTTCAAGTGTTGTCCTCTACATTACACTTAATTCTCCATTTCTTCATTAAATTCTTTGTTCTTTCAATCCTCAAATGGGAATAATGAACAGGTTAATTGAGACACACAATTTGGAGATATTTAGGGACAAGAAGTCTTTCCAAAGTTATAGAGAATAAATATTATGAATCTAGATTTCTATTAGATTCTGCTTTAAGAAAGTGTGAAACTGACAACACTGCTGTTTTTCTAATCTTGGAATTGGCAACCACAAACCATATGCATCTCTTGCAGTCTTTTGTGTAGCTTCTGGGTCCACCTCCCACTCCATGGTATCTTTGCTAATGTTTTCATTTTGTCTGTTTTAAGATAGTAAAACAGGTAGTAAAATAGATGAAGACTCCAAGAAGTATGACACACCATTTTTTTTTTAAAAAAAGAATAGCCTTATTTAAAATAATATCCCCAAATGACAAATTCTCTCCTTGTACGGCTTCCATCTTGCTATTGTTTAAGAAGTCCTTGAAAACCTGGCTGTTTCCCAGGCTTTAGGTTGAGATGGATGTTGAGCCTTTTATAGGATGTTATCTGTTAGGACTGTGTGTCTGGTTGTACATTGGGTGATTTTTTCCTTGTTTTCCTTGTTGTTGTTTTGTTACTATTTTCAGTGCTGTACACCAGGGGTCCCCAACCGCCGGTCCGCGGACCGGTACCAGGCCGCGGAACAAGCCTTACCGGGCCGCTGGTTGCTGGGCGCCGCCATCTTTTTGGTAAAAGCGCTTCCAGTGAGCTTTTCCGGGTAGAAAGCTCACCGGAAGTGCTTTTTCGTCATAAAAAGATGGCGGCGCAATGCTCGGTGAGCTTTTCCAGGTAGAAAGCCATTTCTACCCGAAAAGCTCACCGAAGCGCTGGCGCCGCCATCTTTTTGACGAAACAGCGCTTCCGGTGACGTCACCGGAAGCGCCTTTTCGTCATAAAAAGATGGCGGCGCCCAGTTGACGCCAGTACCGGGCCGCGGCGCCCAGCTGATGCCGGAACCGGGCCGCGGCGTCGAAAAGGTTGGGGATCCCTGCTGTACACCACCGTGTTTTGGAGTTGTATGGCCTTCTAAATTAATTAATTCATGATAAGGGTCTTAAAATACCACTTTTGCAGCGAGGTTCTACCATGTGTTTTGCAGCTCTCTGTGGCTTATTAAACTCTGCCCATTACCTGAGCTTGATTCGAAGGAAACTTTTTCTTTTTCCTTCCTAGATCAGGGGTGGACACAAGTTGCCTTCCAGATATTGAACTCCAAATGTCTCCATTCTGTCAGAAATGGAAATTGCCCATTGGCAAATCCCTGACCTTAGATCCTGCTTTATAAAGAGGTTCCACAACTTCCTATTGCAATTATTTTACTACTAAGTACGAACACCCCAACTAGTAATGCTCATACGTGGCGGGGGCATTTGCATATAGAAGGTTGTAGGTGAAATCCCTGGAATCTCACTTTGAACGAGGTCAGGTAGAAGGTTTCAATTAGATCAAAGTCAAGCAAAAAGAATGTTGTCAATTACACAAGAGTCAGCAATCCCTTCCCCTGAAGTGATCTTTTAATTTGGATAAGAGAGACTTATTTATAGGTTTCACATGTTTGGTTGGTTCTGGATTTAGCATATGGTGTAGATGCTATTATTGTAAGCTACGGTTTGTGGTTTACAATGGGAAAATTGTGCTTTTAATAAAGTTCTGTTAAACAAACTATGATGCAGCACAATATGTGAATCCTATTGAGGTTAATAACATGATGGGTTTCCCTGTAGCTCCCAGAGGTGAGAAAGACAAAAAGTCGACAACGGAAAGAAGTAGAAAGATAGATGGTAAAAATTAGTCTGATATGTGCAAAAAAATGAAAATTCAGCGAAGATTACGGTAACATTCTTCAAGATAATGACTAATTTCTCAATTAGGCTGTTTGTTCTAGAGAAGTTCTACATATCTAATACTCATTTGCCAACGGGGAATAGATGCAATGATTTAGGGCCATCTCTTGACAAATGCATAAGCTGCTTTTTCAAAAAAAAGAATGGAATATAATTTATACAGTTGGGCTGAACTCAGGTTCAGCACTGGATAGGGTGGGATGGGAGATTTCAGGAATGGATGAAGACCGATCAAACTCACTTAGATCAAACTCAAGTGGCAGAAAACAGAAATTGGAACATGGGAATTTGGACACATAAACAAAAATACTGAAGTAGTAAATGTAGAAAATTAGGAAAATGGCAGACTAGGAGTCCACAACATTCTGGGGTTCCATGGGCATATTTGGATTTTTGAGGTTATGTTGTAGGAGTCCTTACCTATAATTCCTGTTATTGGGAATGAAATCATTTGCAAAACACTGATTTATCAGAATTATACTTGCCACCCTGGTAGCCTCTAGCCAATCACAGGACAATCTCCATCAATCTTCTTTGTTTTTAATCCTTTTTTGAAAAAGAATTACATTCCCAAATAAAGCAGCAGAATGTAGTTATCCAGCATTATTATGGGCTAAGCTTATAGGGCCCATTTGGGAATTGTGACTTTGGGGCACTATGGCTTTCCTGGAGGCTAGTATTTTACATTATACCAGCTACCCTCTTTTTATTTAATGTAAGCTGTGAACAGGGAGCCTGATGGGTGACAGTGGAGTTGTTACTAGATGCCTGGCCATTACACTGAGCATCCTAGTGGGGGTTCAATACCTCAAGAGGGCATCAGGTTGGAGTTGCACTCATCTATTCTGTGAGAACCAACATCTCCTGCAAGTAAAACTGTTTGGTGCTTAAATTTTCGGCAGTCCCAGCACATTCTTGCTCACAAAGGTGTCTAATTTCAATAAGTCAAACTGTGCAAATGCAAAGTTATCTTCCTGCACTAGATTTTGAATAAACTAACATGATAAGTCTTTGGCACAGCATGATAATGTATGTCTCATTAGAGTATCCAAATAGGCCAAAGTTGTTCTGGTTCCTATTTATGAAAATGCTCCTCCCTGAAAAAGGAATATCAGGAGGAGATCTTTGCATGTACTGAAGGCCCTGTTGGATGTTTACGTGTAGAACATTTCTATTGCCAAAGAGACATGAGTTGATTTTCTTTGGATCCCTGGTGTTTATATTAGCTACTTTTGAATAATGACGAGCTTGTAGTTTGTCTTTCCTCCCTTGGGATAATACCTATCGTCACATCTTATCTGTTTCCTCTGAATAGTCTAAGGGAGAAGATACCATATGTATTTCATTATAATTTCTTAAGCAATGATAACAGCCAGCAGGATAAACAAGAAAACTTTTGCAATAGATAAGTTGCTGTATCAAAATATGGCACCTTCGTAACACACTTAAGATGTCCAAGTTAAACACAAGCAAGATACAAGTTTGAATTTACAGCAGGAACGGGAATGCTAGTTCAGAAAGTTTATTAATTTCATATTACACTGAGATGGGGTGATCAGAAACAAATCTCATTGGCTGGGTTTGCACCATAAATGAAGCTAGATTATCTGTAGATCTCTTCTATTTCCACCCTTAATTATGAAATAAACCTGAACTGGGAAAAAAAAAAACCAACAACAGTGAAATTCAACCCATTTTCTCACACAATTTTGATGGTATCATCTTGGGTTGTGATGGGACTGTGTTAAGCCCTGTATTGACCTCCTGTCTCTCACTGCAATGTTTAAAAGCAGCCATTTTGTGTTGTCCTGAGCTGTGTGGGCAGGAGGGGGTATGTGTGTCACCTTGCAACCTAGAAACAAGGTGTAGTAGGAGATATAGGAACACCAGTTCTTGAATGTTCCTCTCATCTTTTGGTCTTGTAATCTCCCTTTCTGTTTCTGTGCCCAAGAGATGAAGAACAGTAAGTGGATTAAAACACTCTATCTTTCTCCCAAAAAATATATGACTTCTTTATCCATCTTAACAAGTGATTGTCTTACCAAAATTGATCAAATCGATGTAAATACTGCTAAGCCCCAACCCTCCTATCCTATCTTTTCGTAATGGCCTAAAGACATGGCTGTGCCAGTTGGCCTGGAGCCCCAGTGGAGGAACAGCCCAGTGGAGGTGGCTGATCGAGTAATAGAAGATCCCCCCTCCCTCCCCCCCTCTACCCCTCCCTCCTTGTGCGTTCTTGGTTTTATTGTTTGGTTTTAACTTTCCATGTTTTAACTTAGATGTAACTGTAAGATACTCTGAGTTACCCTATGGTAAAATGGGTAGCCAATAAAATTTATAATAAACAAATAAATCAATAAATAAGTCATTGAATTTAGCGCCTTGAAATTGTCAAGTGGTTTCACAGGACCATAACTCATCCAGATGCCTTGCTGAATCAGGCTAAAGCCCAGCTTCATGTAGTATTTTGTTTTTAAGAGTGGTCAACCAGATCATTTATACAAGGTCACCTTTATTATGGTTTAGAAATAGAACAGAATAGAATAGAATAGAATAGAATAGAATAGAATAGAATAGAATAGCAGAGTTGGAAGGGACCTTGGAGGTCTTCTAGTCCAACACCCTGCTTAGGTAGGAAATCCTACACCACTTCAGACAAATGGTTGTCCAATCTTTTCTTAAAAACTTCCAGTGTTGGAGCAATCACACCTTCTGGAGGCAAGTCCTTCTGATTAATTGTTCTAATTGTCAGGAAATTTCTCCTTAGTTCTAGGTTCCTTCTCTCCTTGATTAGTTTCCACCCACTGCTTCTTGTTCTACCCTCAGATGCTTTGGAGAATAGCTTGACTCCCTTTTCTTTGTGGCAGTCCCTGAGATATTGGAAGACTGCTATCATGTTTACTAAGTCAAGTTTTCTGGGTTTATCTGGCATTGAAGGTTTATTTGATGTTGAACCGAAAATTAATCATGGGGCCAGGCCTTCATACAGCCTTAAAAGTAATAAGTTGAAATTTATGATTTGGTAGGGCGTATGGTCAAAATTATCTGGCCAACTGTATACTTCTAATACCTACATGGTCTATGTTCACCAGCTGGCGAACAAATTTACTGCATGATAATAGGCAGGATTTCCCATCTGCCACATTGCTGTTGTCCAAACCTTTACATAGTTACTGGGATCACCACCATTGTGGGTGAAAATATGAAAGAATCACAGTTAGATTTCTCCAATGGGATTTTTACAAACCACATCTAGTTTTAGCTGGGACAATTGTCCTAGAGACCTGTTCCTATGTGGTCAGCCTAAGAGACATCTTGTACATGTTTGGGGTTCCTCAAAGAAAAAGACTGCAGAAGACATTACGACTACTATAAGGCAATGATGAGGTGTTTGCTGCTGTCTCTTAGGCCCCCTTGATTTTACAATTCAGATATGGTAGCATTATCTGAAGTATGCTTGACAAGGCCGGTGTTGAAATAATTAGAAGTGTTTTCAGTTGGGAAGGCAGACCTAGAACTGAGGTTATGTCCATCCACCTGTCCAGCTGCCCTAGCCCAGCTAATACTTTTTAATTTGCCCATTTGTTTTCAACATAGTACCCAGAATCCATGAAGTTATTACAATGAGCAAGAACATCTTAGATAGGCACATTTAGAAAGAAAAAAAAATCTTGTGTAATAAGGAACGCCACACGCAGTGAGAAAAACAGTCATTATGATAGCCTACATCCTAAGTATAGGGAGTGCTGTGGCCTTGCCACAAAATACTCACACCCTGGTGTTTTGTCCTAATTAAGTGTGGAGAATTATCACCACCTCCATATTCTGTATTCCCCACTCATTCCGTTTCAGCTTCCTAACCCAATGCATCATTTTGTTAGTAGTATAAGCAACACAGAAACTCTTAGATGCCTGACATATGGAATTCTTGGCAGCTGAGCTGGATGGAGATGACTTCATAGGGATGGTTGAAAGATCCTGCAGAAAGAACAAAGTGGTGAAGATGGTATGATACAGTGGCGGAGGAGGCAGCTGAAGCTGGGCACGTGCATCGCTGTTTGGAAAGATCACAAGGGTGCCGCCCTTGCAGTGACTGATCACTCTGAGGCCAAAAATTAAGTAAGGTGGATCAAGGCCATGGCTGACATTACTCCCTGTGTCAGCTGGACTGCAGCCAGACCTTCCCAGTTGTCGGGAACGCACAACACCTAGGATGCTAGATCAGCAAGTTGAGTGATGTAGGTCTGGGCCAAAGCTTTGTGCCAGGCATGGTCCAAGACAGGTAGAAATTCAACAGGTGGAATCCTTTGCCTCCACAGGCAGGAAAATGCTGCATTTCTTGAATTTACGGATGCTGTGTAAATGTTAAAAGGGATGGATTCTCTATTGGAGAAGAAGGAAGTATTCCTTGCAGGCTGAAAAGTATTTTCATAGACAAGATACAAGCTTTGGGAGAAGGAGAAGAGATATTTTTGGAATCAAGAGGATGGAAAGTATTATCCCAAAGGTGCTTTTTCAAAAGGCAACTGGACTTTGTTTTTCTTTGAAGACATTTTGCTTCTCATTCAAGAAGCTTCTTCAGTTCTTTAGATGTGGAAGCTCCATAGTCCTGGAAAGTGTTAGTTCCACCCTCCTTACATGCTGGGATGCTCATCACTCAGACCTCCTAAAACTAAAAAAAAAAAAACCTCTAAAATTAACTTTTTGTTTTTAATTAACAACATACTTTAAATGCCTACAAGCCTCTAGCCTGGGCTTTGACAGCACAAAACCATGTTTTGTTTAGCTATGACTAATTTCACTATTAGGCTATAATTCATGGTTTACAAACCTCAGTGCCTAAGATAGCATGTTGTAATAATCCCAAACCAAACCAACCAACCACAATATGCATTTCCACAATAGACAAGTCTGGCTTTCTTGTTTACCTTGTGTTGAAAGCTAAATTCTAGGGCACACATTGCAGCAGGTCAACTCAAATATAAGTGCTTTGGAGTTTGCAGTGATGAAAGATATGATTCCCCAGATCCAATACAGTTGGGGGCTTGCATTCATTACCAAGCTATGAGATGCCTCCACCCTCCAGAGATATTTCAAATCTCCTTGTAAGAAAATTGGATTAATCATGGGTGGTAACAGAGGACGAAGAGTCAGGAACCTGTGGCCCAGTAAACCAAATTGTTTATTATAGCTACTATGCTGATTTATAAGGAAGGGTAAATAGTAAGGTTATCCAGGTGAATTTATCCAAAGCATTCCAACATCATGCTGTAATTTATACTGTGTCTACCTTTTTTTTAAATCTGGCGTTTGCCTTTCATTTAATGGTCATTCAAAGTTACAGCGGCACTGAAAAAGTGTGTTTTTCACACGTATGACCATTGCAGCAGCATCATGGTCATGTGATTAAATTTTGGATGCTTGGCAAGTGGCATGAATTTATAATAGTTGCTAGTTCCGGGGTCATAAAATCACCTTTTGCGACCTTCCAACAAGCAAAGTCAATGGGGAAGTCAGATTCACTTAATTGTATTACTAACTGAACAGTGCTGTGATTCACTTAACAACTATGGCAAGAAAGGTCCTAAAATATGGCAGAATTCACTTAACAACTGCCTCGCTTAGTGACATAAATTTTGGGCTCATTTCTGGTTGCAGGTCAAACACTACCTGTAGTAGCTTAAGGGTATATGAGCTCTGGTTATGCCTTTGTTCGGGGCTGTTCAGCAAAGGGTCAATGCTTTGTTGGGAGCCCAATATATACTGTTTAGTAGTTTATTGCAGGCTAATGAAATTATGTTGTATCTTCAAAGTGATTTGGTTGCATTAGATGAGCCAGGATTGACCACAACAATAGAATTTAGGACCTAAATTCCTAAGGCATTGGGGAAATATGTACCTGAATTATTTCTAGGGGACATCAACTCTTGTATGGCCTGCTTAGGAACTAATCTAGTCAGGAATGGCACATTTTGAGATGGACAGAGAATCCAGTTTGACCATCCCACTTTCCTTTCCTCTGTCTCCCCAACTTGATGCCATGGGTAATGTATTGTAGGGCACATAAGTTTTCTTTACAGGTTGAAAATGCAATTGTGAGTAACATAAGCATGTGAACAGAGAAGATTTCCTCCTTTTTGCAGTGTTACAACTTGGGATGTTTTTATTTGTATATATGAAATTATTCCTGATATTTATTGAGAAGCCATCTCCTTAAATGCCATTATGGTATTCTTTACAGCTTTCTCATCCACCTGGTAACTTTTGTAAGGTATTGTTTCGTGCTATGTGCCACCCAGAGCTCTGATGGAGTCATGGCTAATAAATAAGTAATCAACTATTGATGCATTGTTATATTAGTGCTCAGACTGGAAAGTCTGCCCTGAATGCATATGTTAACTTGAATACTGATTAGTCAGTCTTTTTACGTGGATAACTTCTTCCTCAATCGAAAGCAACTGTAGATCTCTAAACATAAAAATATTGGTTTTGTAAGGTTTTTTTAATTAAATAAATGAAAACTAACTATCCCCTTCTACCCCCATTACAAAAATAAATGAAAAGGAGGAGGAGGAGGAGGAGGAAGAGGAGGAGGAGATGAAATCCCTACCTTGGGGATACAAAATTGTTACTATTTGTACATATGTAACTGAGAAGAATAAAACAAGGAATAACTAACACTTGATATATTTATCTAAAATAACATTTGAGCCAGTGTGTGTGTTTGTGGAATTGGGTGTGTAAAACTGGGAAAGGGGGTCTTTCTTTAAAACTAAAACGAAAATAACTCAGAATCAATGAAAGGAACTCAACACATCAAAACTGAACTGGGCTATCAAAGGTGGCTCTAAGGAGTGGGGTTTCATGTTGTGAGTTTTAACGTCATATGCTGCCAGGGGTCACCTATGTCTAGACTGAGTGATCATATAAATTTGTTTAATAAATACATTTTACTGCAAAACACCAGTAAGCTAGGTTGACCTGGACTTGGGGAAAACTGTAACTGACCCTCTGTAGGTAACTCAGCTTTCCTCATTTGTAATAATTTATCTGCTCTTGTTAATTTGGAAGCTATAATGATGTGTTTAGAGAATTATCCTCACAAAGGGAAGCAAACGCTCCATCAATTCTCCACTACAGTGCCTTCAAAGAATGAAAAACATGACAATAGCTAAGGACAACATCATGGTTTCATTTGATATCACAGCCCTTTTCACATCCATAGACCCAGAATTAGCCAAAGAACCCATGACAGAATGGCTCCACGGCGCATCCAACTTAACCAAATACACAAAGATTGAAATACCCAGAATCATGGATCTTACCACATTCTGCCTTATCACATTCTTTCAATTTGATGGACAAACCTATCAACAAATCAAAGGTACAGCTATGGGATCACCACTTTCAAGACCCATAATGGAGATCATAATACAATGTCTGGAATCGATAGCACTCATACAAATACAACCCAGGTATGGATCAGATATGTAAATGACACCTTCACCATAACAAAAAAAAAAGGGACCAATTAGAGAACACACACAAAACCATCAACAACTCTTCAGATAAATCCAATTCACCAGGAAAGAAGAAAACAACTCACTACCCTTCCTGGATATCCTGATCAACAGAGACTATAAAGGCAAACTAGAAATACAAGTGTACCAAAAAAACCACCCACATCAATCATGTGCTCCACTTCCAAAGTAACAATGCAACTTCCCACAAGAGAAGCTGTTAAGAACTCTATTTAGATGAGCACAAACACATTGCCGCAACTCTGAACAGTAGAAAAAGGCAATAGATAATCTATACCATGTCTTCAACAAAATGGATGTCCATGCAACTTCATCATCAACCCAATATAGCAAAACCCCACAACACCTAAAAAGGATAATACTGCCCAAAACATCTCAGAAACCACCAACAGACAACTACAACTACACGGAATCAGCAGCAGCACACAAACTACAGCCTTTCTAAACATATAGGGTAAACTAAAAGACCCAGCATCCATAGAAGAAAAAAACAGGAGTCATCTTCACATACAGTTCAAAGACCGCAACAGCCACTAAGTAGGACAAATAAACAGAAGACTAGCAGAACACATCCATGAAATAGCAGTCGGAAGATACAATGACAACTTTTTAATTTCATAGCATATGGACAGACTTAACCACAGTTTCAAGTAATAAACGGTAACCATCCTAGACCAAACGAAATCCCCAAATACTAGAGAATTCCTAGCAGCCTGGCACTCTGACAAATTGCCCATCGATAGTCACATAGATAAATAATGTTCACATACTGTGCAAAACAGACAACAAGCAAAAAAAGGGGGAGGACAAAAAGACCAAAACACCTCCTCACCAGCACTCAAATGAGTATAGATTAACTCCAAGATTTAACATCAGACCAACAATCAAGTAAATAATACTTCAATCAAGGAACTGCCAAAGAAGCCAACAGTAAACAGCCCAATTAAAGATCAAAGAATCTCCTCCATTCCTCCAAAACCACCTTCACTAATAGTGACAGGGCAAGACTAGAATATAAACTGGGAGTAAACCTGACACCTTATTAGTACTGATGATGTTACCTAGTTTGGGTAATGAAAAGTCTGTAAGAAAACAATCCAGCTGAGAGAACACCAAGGACTCCTAGAGAATTATCTTGTATAAATTGGAGTATGGATCTTTCGAGGAAAAGCTCAAGAAATTGACTCTTTCCAACTTTTAGTCCCAGCTGGGATTCTCTCCAGCTTTTCCATACTAGAAAGCCTCTCAGACAGGACTAGGACACTCCTGACCTTATCCTAACCTGAAAATTGCTTCTTAAAATTATGCACTCTCCTATGCTAGTCTAGCATTCTCCAATTACTGTTCTCCAAATGGTTTGGGAATTAAGTTCCAAGCCTAGTTGGGATGTTTAAAAAGCCTTTGGGTAAGAATGCAACTCTCATCTTTTATGTCAAAAACGCATCTTTGCCTGGTAACCTCATTTCATTCAGTAGCCAACTTGTATTCTGGTGAGATGTGCTGAGTGTCAAAGGAAGAACCTTTGCTTGGAGGTATTTCTGCTGTTCCTGGATATATTTCATGCAGTTCCTGACATCAGTTAGCTCTGTCCTCTTTTACGAGTTTGTCTATTTACTATTAATAAGGCTACCAACTTAGTAAGCATTTATTTGTTAGATTCCTGCCTGTCCTCCAGAAGTACTACTAAGTACTACTATTTATTTACTTAACAATCAAATTTATACAGCATCCATCTCACTAAGTGACTCTGGGCAGTATGCAAACCAAGAGTATACGGTTCCCACAATAGCCCAGTGAAATGAGATGGTTTGAGTTCAAGTGATTGGCCCATTCCTCTGGGGAGCTTCCATGTCTGAGGAGAGACTTGATCTCCCCACTCCATCCAATAATTTCACTATTACACCCCTCTTGGCCCGGGGTGAGAGAGAAGGCACAGCCCAGAGCCCCTCAGGTAGCTCCTGAAGTTGAGGTTAAACCTGAGTCTCCCCAATCCTCGTTCAACACTTTCAATCACTCTACTATGCATGATCATCACCTTATTATGATGTGCTGTGGTGGCGCAGTGGTTAGAATGCAGGACTGCAGGCTACTTCTGCTGACTATCAGCTGCCTGCAGTTCAGCAGTTCGAGTCTCACTGTTCAAGGTTGACTCAGCCTTCCATCCTTCTGAGGTTGGTAAAATGAGGACCCAGATTGTTGGGAGTAATAGGCTGACTCTGTCAACTGCTTAGAGAGGGTTGTAAAACACTGTGAAGCGCTATAGCACTAGCCATAGCACTGAGACTTATATACCGCTTCACAGTGCCTTACAGCCCTCTCCAAATGGTTTACAGAGCCAGCCTATTGCCCACAACAATCTGGGCCCTCGTTTTGCCCACCTCGGAAGGAGGGAAGGCTGAGTCAACCTTGAGCCTGGTGGAATTTGAACTGCCAAATTGCAGACAGCCGGCAGGCAGCAGAAGTAGCCTGCAGTACTGCACGCTAACCACTGCGCCACCACGGCTCACCATGGCTCACTATATAAGTCTAAGCGCTATTGCTACTCTAACTTGTGCTGCTGGTTTTCACCTTTCAATATGTTTGAGCAGCAGATGTTCTACATCATCTCTCCCCTCCCCCCCCCCCCCATCTTTGGCAAAGACAATGCAACTGTCTTGGTGGAAGGGAAGCTCTGGTTCAATATAGCTAGCTAAGGGAAAGCTGTTGTCGGCCAAACTTTTTTGCCTGTGAGCTCTATATTTGGCTTTGCCTTCACTTCAACAGGTGTGCAAAAATAATCCTCATTGTCCTACCTGTCTAATGCTAACTTCTTTCCCTAGGAAAGCTTCCGAGAATTCTGCAGCTGGTGAGTCATTCCTCCTTCTTCTTCTTTTGTGGGGAAAAAAAACCCCTTATAAAAGCATCAATCGGGCTTAAACCCATCCCCACCCCTGAATTTATGAAAGTGGTCCGTGATGTATGAAGGGAAAACTTGGTTCTCATCAGATGGTTTAATTTATTTCGTTAATTTTTTCATATTTGTACGCCACCCATCTCACAAAAGCATGACTCAAGGTGATGTACAATAGGCAATTAAAAAGAAAACCAATAAATATATCAAAATAACCATTATTAAAAACTGTAAAAAACACAAGATCAAGAAATAATATTAGCCACAATCAGGAAACCATTGTCAGGAAACCATTGTAAGAGCTTCCCGGTCTCTGGGAACCCACCCCGCCCCCAAGTCTGATGATATAGCCAGGTCTTCAGGAACTTGCAGATTCATACAATATAGTAGCCTAAATTGTGGCTGCTGTAATCATATGTACACACTCAGCCCATAGGATTGCCTACGGTTTAGGATCTTGTGGCAGTCACCACTACAGTGGAATTGTGGGAGAGAGCTAAAGTGAAGCATCCTATCTAGTTAAAAGTTTGTTGTGGAATCCTTATCATCTTATTTAGGAATATGTCCTTCTAAACTCAGTGAAACTTATTTCAGAGTAGATGTGCTTCTTAAATAAAGAAATGGTCAAGAATCTAGCAGAGATAAGCAAAATTGTCTGTGGTCTTGAAATACTGATGCTGTAGTAATAGGCTTTTTCATTACTAATGATTTACGCAGTATCATCTTACATGTTGTACCAATGTAAAAAATAATAGGTTTTATTTTTTTAATCTTGCTGTAAGGATGGCTGGATGACCCTGTGGCATTTACAAATTAATGGTGACGAAATGGCCATAAGGATTTTCCACCAATGTTATTTTCTAGGCTCAAAGTGTTAAAACTGGTTCTTGCTTCCTTCGGTTTCTGTGAATTTAAATCTAAAATTATATTATACCACACTTATTTATATTTCTCAAATGGTGAGCATTTTAAGCCGGTATTTCATGAATCTTTAAGATATTTTCTTTTAAAAATCCACATTGAAGCTCCTACTTCATAAAAAGAGTTACTAGTAGAAAATGAGGGAACAAGATTTACACAGCCTCCCAGAGATTTTGTGTGTTTTCTGAGGATACTTTTCAGTGGAGAACGCCAAACCCAATGCAGCCACTCATCCAGAGATACAGTGGGCACGCTTCCATTTTGAATGTAAGTAATTTTGCTGTCTCTGAATTATTCCATGATTTCTCATATAGTTATGGTGACATGGCAAAACCGTCCTGCCCGAAGGCTGATGGCTGGAAAGAAGCAAGGCCAGAATAGTGAATGCAATACAGAAAGAACAAACAAAGCTGCTTTCAAACAGGTCAGACTTTTTTTTAGCTGAGAACTGCAGGGCTGGGGATTGATTCACGCATTCCACGAGGGCCTGCAAAGTTTGTTTCTTTATCAAAAAAAATTTTTTGCTGCCCATCTTGCGGTTCAGGCGACTCTGAAAATATCATTTTCCCATCACAATTTCCGCTACCAGTTATCCAGAACCTGTCAGAACTGGCTGAATACTACCTCTGGTGGAGATGTCTTCTGACCTTCCCTAGGTTTTAGGGAAAATAAAAGGGAGGGAAGAGCTACTTTTTGAGATTTGCAAAACTGATGTCAGCCCTTTGGGGTAGTTCAGACCAGAATATGGCCTTTATTGTAAGGTTATAGTAACAGAAGCTTGCAAATCTCAAAGTACCTCTCTCCTTTCTTATTTTTCTCCCCAAAAGGAGGGAGGATACCTTCTGAAATGTCTTCTCCATCCCCACCTCTCCTTCGAACTCAGATATTGTTTAACAGACTGTTGTCTAAACAGTGTTTCTTTCTCCTGTCTCCTAAGGCAGGGGTCCCCAACCACCGGTCCATGGACCGGTACCGGTCCGTGGAACAAGTCCTACCGGGCCGCTGGCTTGCTGGGCGCCGCCATCTTGTTTTGATGAAAAAGTGCTTCCGGTGAGCTTTTCCGGGTAGAAAGCTCACCGGAAGCACTTTTTCATCAAAACAAGATGGCGGCGCTTCAGCTGATGTCGGCACCGGGCGCGCCATAAAAAAGGTTGGGGATACCGGGCCGCGGCGTAAAAAAGGTTGGGGATCACTGTCCTAAGGTCATTCTCACATGCCATTACATCCAGGGATTTAAAAAAAAAAACACCAATCCACATAAATTGCTTAGCTGTGTGAACCGATTTGGGAAGGGTTTCCTTTTACAGTTTTGGACAACTAAGTTTATAGAAAGTGCTTGATATCCTGCCAGGCTGTTCAACTGTGTAGCTCGGTATTATCAACAATAATTTTGAGTCCTGAGATATTATTAGATCATAACTCCACCAGTTTCAGGTACCATAGCTATTTGTAAAAAAAATATGATGTGGTTATGAATCCCTCAACTGGGAAAAAGCATTATCTAGTCTCCAGCAGAAACAATTCACACCATCGCCCATCTAATCTATTTTATTTAATAAACGAAGCTAACATCTATAGTATCCTGCTTTTAAAAAACGTGTGGTCTTTTGTGGAAACTGAAAATATTGATAAACAAGATTTATTTAATACTTGCAAAGACTGAATCCAAACAATTCATTTACATTTGCTTGCTAAATTGAACAATGTACTGGGCTGGACACATGGTAGCACAGCTGGATCTGTAGGTTGAAATGTTGGAGGATTTAACACTTTTCTTCTAGTGATATTCTGAGTCTGTAAATCCTGCCCACACCTGCTTTGATAAGCAAATCAGAACGTCCCAAAGCAGTGGTGGGATTCAAATAATCTAACAAATGGTACTCTGCCCTAATGGCCGGCTGGGTGGGTGCGGCCATGATGGGCATGGCCAGGAGGTGTGATAGGCAGCAGTCGGCCTCCTGCACCCCACTAGGAGCAAAAACGGGCCACGGGAGGGGGCTGCACCTCCCTGCACCCCATTTTGGGCCTAGTAGGCCTCCCTGCAACCTCCTGGGAGCCAAACAGGCTATGGGAGGGGGCACCCCGCAACCTCCTGCACCCTGTTTTGGGCCCTGTAAGCCTCCCTGAACTTACCTGAGAGCCAAAATGGGGAGAGTGGGGACTCCTGGAAGGGGCGGGGTGGGGCAGCAAGAAGTGGTATTTGCCGGTTCTCCGAATAAGTCAAAATTTTAGCTACCAGTACGCCAGAACCGTTCCAAACCGGCAGAATACTACCTCTGTCCCAAATGTGCTTTTTCAAAAGGCAACTGGGCTTTCTGGTTTTTCTTTAAAGACATTTCGCTTCTCATCTAAGAAGCTTCTTCAGAAGCCTCTGACTGGATGGTGGGGAATGGAAGGACTTGGACAGAGAGGAACGCAGCTTTGAAAGAGGGGTCAAGGAGGCCATCTATGTCAAAATTGAACAGCCTTCTCTTAACAGAAGGGGAGGGATACGACATCATCTATCTCCAATCTACAACATAGTCCCTTCAACAGTTCTAAGAAGGCTCCACACCCATTTATACCACTCAGGTGACCCTGATAAACCTCCAGGTGACCTTAACGACCTGCTAAAAGAATGCAAATGACCAGCTGTCTGCAAGGAGTATAAATCCCTCCATTCCCCCACCATCCAGTCAGACCTGAAGAAGCTTCTTAGATGAGAAGCGAAATGTCTTCAAAGAAAAACCAAAAAGTTCAGTTGCCTCCTGAAAAAGCACCTTTGGGACAACCATGATCTGATGATATGAGACAAGCAAATCAGAAGTTCTTGCCACTATTATCTATCTTCTACTGGCCTTATATCTCCTGCCCTAAAATCTTATAGAGTTGGAAGACCTTGGAAATCTTCTAGCCCAACTCTCTGCTCAAGCAGGAAACCCTATACCATTTGAGACAAATGGTGGTCTAATACAGGTAGTCCTTATTTAATGAGCAAATTGATTAGCAACTATTTGCAGCCGTGATGGCAATGTAATTTTACAGCTGGTCCTCCCATTTGTGATCTTCACAAATCTGTAAAGAATAGGAAAGCTGAAGTAATCATGTTAATAATAATACTTTTTTCCATATTTTTTTTTGGTCAAATGCGAGGCTGTTTCTCTCACATACAGGTAGTTCTCATTTAGCAACCACAGTTAAGACCGACTAAGTGAAAGTGCAACACTGAGATTGAAGCTAGAAAAATCAAGCTTTCTCTTCTTTGTCGGGGAAGATAGACAATCTCAAAATGAATCAGGTTTACTTTAAAAAGGGAGAGAATGTCAGCATTGCCTTTTAACCCGGAGTACTCACTCACAAAGCATTCAGTGATGAAGAAAATCAAAATAGAGAATGACTGTATTTGTTCAGACATAAAAGCTATTAAACCTTGTCTATTTCAACAGGCCTTTGAGGGAAAATGATCTAAGTGGAAAAACATATAGGGCACATCTCCTTGACATAAGAATATTTTATTACTTATATTATTTATTCTTATCATTTGTTATTTTGACCTTGTTTACACATGATTGGAATGTAAGCCTGTCACAATCAGAGAATGATTGGACGCAGGATGTAAGCCAAGTGGCATGAATAAATAAAACTGATGAAAAAAAGTCCAAGTTGCATAAAAACACATAGTGGTTGAGCTTGTACAGAGACAGTAGAAACAATACCAGAAACAGTACCAGAAACAATAAATTAGATTTAAATAAACCAAACCCCGCTCCACAAACTTAAAACACAGTTGAGAATGGGTGATTTTGAAGAGGTATTACCTCTGTGTCCCTTTGTGACAGCACCTGAAAAGTCTTTCTTCCTACATATTCCAGTTTTAGTCAGGTTGATTTTGAATTGTCTTTCTCCCACGCCTCCATTTCAGCTCACAGCTTCTGCTTTGTCTTTTTCTTGTTAGAACATTGTTTACCATTTCCAAAATAACCAAAGCTTTTCCACGTGGCCAGGGAGAAATTATGAGGGGATTATTTGGCTATGCGGTACACTGGCCAGCTCTTCTTAGGAAGGTTCTTCTTGAAACGTGTGTGATGTGTATTTCTTTGGCTGGGGAGTGACTGTCAGTCCTGTAAACACCAAGGGATATCACAACAGCCTAATACATTGAACCATAACACTAAGCTACAAAAAACAAAACAAGGTTAACATTTACTGAACTTCACCTAGATACAAATGCAAGTTAGCAGGGTATGAATGTGTCATATCATCAGTTTATATGCCAAAGGGCAACCTCTCCTATAAACGGCCTCTGATTCTCCATTGAGACATTGGTATAAAACAGTAAGGTGAATGTTTCCATTCTTTCCGATTTATACTTTCTTTTTTTCCTCTACATAGCTAATGTTTGGATACCTTCACCACCCATTTTCACCTGAATAGTCAACCAAGAGCTCTTCCAAGTGACTCTGTTTTCCAAAACCCACTGCATGGAAGGGATGGAGAAGTTAATGTGGCTGCCAGTCCTGAATTCTGGATACATTGAGAAAAATGTCCTTTGTTGATGCCTGGAAACATCTGGACTTCACTTCTTCATATCCACTTCAACAGAACCCTTAACAGTAGCACCAAATTTCAGGATTGAAGTTGCCTCTAGTTCCACCCATAACTGAGCAGATCAGATTTTTGGATGGAAATGCCTTTGCTTCAAGGCCAAGACTTCGAAGCTCTAATCAGCGCTCTGGAAAAACCCATCTCTGCCTCCTCCAAATGTCACTAGATATGGGCGACATGACAGAAGGAAGCTTGTGGGGGTTTCGTCTTTTAGGTTGCTGCTGAATCTAGATTGAAAATTAATCTGGAAAGGGGGAATTGATGTCAGACAAGGATAGGAAACCAGGGCACTGGAGCTGTAATCCTCCAAAAGGTATATAATGCAATTGCACCAAACCTGTGTGGCAACCAATATATCCCTGCCACAGCTACCAGGAGCAGTCCGTCAGCAAAAAGCTGTAATGTGTGTAATTTTCCTGTAAACTAACAGAATATTGTGGGCAATGTATCTTTAATCTTCTAGCCCAGGGCAGGAGGAAGCTCCATGTTAAAGTCACCTGGGTCAGAGTTGAAGGGAGATAGTGGGCCTTGGTTTGTCTGAGCTTCTTGAGTTAGTTGTCTACCATTTCACTCCTGGAATTCATTTCACTGGTCACTTTCCTTCATCTTCTTTCCTGATGGAAACTGTTTCCACCTTTTGCATTCATAGAATCAAAAAGGGCTGGAAGGGGCCCTGGAAGTTTTCTAATCCTACTGAAGTGCAGGAGACCTTGTCCTATCCCAGGCAAATGGCTGTCCAATCTTTTCTTGAAAACCTCCAGCAATTGAGCACCCACAACTCCAGGAGGCAAGCTGTTTTTTTACTTTGATACACCAACGCCACCACAGTGTGGATTAGTGTGGTAACCTGGTCTGTTTGTTGCTTAGGAGAAAGTGCAGATCAGGCTTCAATGGCTCGTTCAACAGACAAGAACAAATACCAACTGAATATTATTCACAAACCCATTCTATGCCGATCTTTGAGTGGCAGCAAAAATGATAGCATTTTTGGCATGAAATCACATTTGCTGAAGATCACTGTACAATCATTCCTCAAACCATCAAGAGGTGGAAACAGTAGGACTTGGGGGAAAGAAACATCACTGATGTCAACCAGTTTCTATAAAGTTGAGCCAGAGTCTGCCAAAAGTGGTGGCACAGTGGTTAGAATGGAGTATTGCAGGCTAACTCTGCATTCCCACAGCCAGGTCGATTCTGACCGGCTCAAGGTTGACTCAGCCTTCCATCCTTCTGAGGTCAATAAAACGAGGGCCCAGATTGTTGGGGGCAATATGCTGACTCTGTAAACCGCTTAGAGATGGCTGGAAACCCTAACCCTAAGTGCTATTGCTATTGTTATCTGAAGTGTTCTACCTTTGTTTGCCTTTTTAAATTTTAAAATGAATTAATGCATTTTTTTGTTCCTCTATTGAATAATGCATGAATAAGAGGACTGCACCACTATCACATAGTTAATATTGGATTTTTATTTTATCTATAACAGAATGATTTTTAATTTGTGCTTGACTGTAAATGTACGCGGGTCTTTCATGGCACTGGACTGAATGTAAAACCAAGAGCAAATCAAAAGCCTGACCGCTATGGCATCTTCTTGCAGATGTTGGGTTGGGATTTTCAATTAAATAATCATTGAAAGTGTAACTCTGGAGTTGATCCTTGTACAGCATTTAAATGATTTGCCCCCCCCATACTCCCAGATATCAACAGTGCAGGACATACAATCCTTGATGTAAGCCATCAAGAGGCTCTAGGCTGTGCACCGTAAAAATGTGGACAATCAATCAATCTGCAATACAGGAGTTCAGATATCCAAAACACTGATTAGAAATGCTACCATCTTTGGAGTGCTCCGGCTTTTCTAATAGCAACACAATACGGGTAGTCCTTGAACTTGCAACCGTTCGTTTAGTGAAAAAAGTGACTGGCAATCAGTCCTTGCACCTACGTTGCAGCGTCGCCACAGTCACATGATCAACGTTTGGGGACTTGGCCAGCACTTAGGATGTTTGCGGGTGTCCTGGGATCACATGGTTGCCATCTGTGATTTTCCTAGCTTGCTTCCAACAAGCCAAGTCAATGGGGGAAGCCCGGTTTCCTTAACAGCTGGGCGATTTGCTTAAGAATCACTGCAAAAAGATCATAAACTTTGCTTAGTGCAGAAGTTCCAGTCCCAATTGTGGTCATTATGTCGAGGACTACTGATAGTAAACATGGGAATCGGGACTAGGCTACAAAAATGGGGCTGGAAAAGGAGAATAGTCCTTTCTCTGATTGTGAAAACACTGTTTTTCCTTCATCACCACCTCTGGTATTTCTAGCAGCAGGTACCAAAACGTTTTCCCCAATTCCTTTAGAAAAGCCACAGGTGTCCAACCTGATGCTGTTACTAAACACACTGGAGTTCTTCTAGAAAGCCGATAAATCACTTTTAACAGTTTAACTGCTAAAACTGGGGGGATGAAGAAATAAATAAAATAGGTGTTCATTCTACAGAGCTATGTAAATATAGAATTGTTTCAATTAATTTGTAATTCTGCAGTTGAGCCAAGCCAGAATGTGTTTGGTGTGACTGTGGCTTAAAGCCATGAACCTAGTCATTTGTGTCATATTTAAGAAATCTTCATTAAAAGAGAATATGGCTTAATACAATGTGTGAAGCCAATCAATATATTTGATTTGATTTGCCATCGCCATCTTGACATGTAAACAATACGGGGGTTGGGTTAACCTAGACCAGGTTATCTGTGGCTCTGGAGCTGCATGTGGCTCTTCCATCCCTCAGCTACAGCTCCCTATCACTCAAAATATGCATCACACCTGCCAATGTGTGACACCCTTCGGCATGCGATTTATTGAGCTTTTTGACCCCCGGTAGGCCAACAATGGATAAATCCAAGAAAAGAAAAGTTTCAGAAGAAAACAGAATCTTTTCAACTATATATGCTAGTTTTGTGGCCGCTCAGAAAATAGTCAGACATGGGAAAGGTATTGTGGCTCCCTGTGTTTTCTTTTCTGTGGGAAATATGTCCAAATGGAGTGTTTAAGGTTGCCAACCCCTGACCTAGACTTAAAGGAAACTGCTTAGAGACCCACTGCTTAACCAGCTGGATTTATGCAATCATTTACGGAGGGGCTGGTCCGCAGAAGCAAATGCCTGCTATTTATGGGAGTTGTGATCTGCTAAATATGGGAAAGCACAGCAGATAGTGGCAGCACTTAATCAACCTTGGCTAACCCCAGAAAGATCAGCAGGGTCAGGCCAGGTTAATACTGGGATGGGAGACCACTAGAAACCCCAGGGCTAGAGGCTAAACCGAGAAGGAAAACCACATTCAGGAAGAAAGCAACAACTACAAAAAAAAAAAAACCCTTCCTTCCAATCACATGCCAAGACAAACGACATGAATGCACCCATAGAGTCAACAGATGAGCTCAACTTCAGGAAGCCTTGACCTTAGATCACTTTCAAGTGCAGGAAAACAAGTAGAAAACCTCCTGAAACAAATTCACCTTCTCCTCCAACTACGATGCATTGCTAAAAGGCCCTTCAGGCAAAGCCTAGCTTCAGGTACATCCCAGAAGTTGGGGCCTGTTCAAATACCTATTTAATTGTTCCTACATGAGCATGGTCTCTCTGCCTCAGCATGCGGGAATGATATATTTTAAGGCAGATGACAACCCAATTACTGTAGCACAGCCAGTTTCCATCTGATGTTGGCATGGAAGCTGCTTGGAGAACGCAAAGGCGTGCCAAACACTGAAGATTTCTCTTGCAACGACCGCTACTGCTTTTCCTCCCATTTCAAGGGAGCGCTCTTGTCATTTTAAACATCAGCTCCGTTTCTAGAATATTATAGGTAGTCCTCAAGTTATGACTGAGCCTACCTATCCCAGTTGTAAAGTCCTGACACAGTCAAAAATCAGGGACACCCATCAGATCGATCCGATTTTACAACTTTTGTGGTGGCCGTTAAGTGGTTGAACGAACCAACGATTCTCCATGGGCTGGTTTTGCCAAAAACTGGAAGTAAATTTCATTAAAAAAAACTACCCATCATAAAACATGGTCACATAACCGTGGGGTCCTGCAAACGACTGTACACGCAGCCAGGTTGCTGAGCATCCAGAGTGCAGTCCTGTGACCATGGTTGCAAGAACCCCTAACGAAGTCTGTCACTAAGTGACAGGTTGTAAGTTGAGGACTATCTGTACTAGTGTATTCGGGAGGCAGGAATCTGGATAAGCAACAGATGGCAGCAGGGAAACAGAAAGGCTGGGGTTTTGTTGGTTGGTTATGATTAGCCTCATCTAGAAATCCCATGGATGAAAGTGGTATATTCTTATATTACCTAGGCAGGTAAAAACTTCAGCGGTAGTTTTTGTAGCTGTTAAAAGTACCTTTTTATTATGAAAAGCTAGGAAGATAAAAGGGATTCACCTGGAGCTTAGCAGAGCACCCTATCGAGGAAATGGAAGGAACAACAGGAAAAAAGAAGTGGGGAGAAGACTGCTAAACCTTTTGAAGTCTCACAGGAAAAGTGTTCCTCCCAGTTTTTAATTATTTCTTTTTTTAATCTTTGTCCTATATCTGGAAGCCACAAATAAAAGCAAACTAGAGTTGTGCGCCTGCAGCTGCTTAAAAGAAAGATTCAAAGTAGGGCATTTTAAATGGTTCTCCCCACACCAATAATTCTCCTGGTCATTCATCTTGGTTCTAGAATTTGAGCAAACTCAGGAGCCTCATCATTTATCATTTTAACTTGAGCCAAGGATTTGTGAGATAAGAGAAATGGGAGGGATCAGCTGGTAAATGTCTGCAGGTTCAGCTTAAAAGTCATAGGAACAGGCCTGGTTTAAATAGAAAGAGGCGACCCATAGCACCAGCTTTGAAAGATGCCTAAGCAGTGAAGAGAAACCGACGGACAGCCTAGAATCCTACTTTTCTCACACAATTTGGAGACCTTTTGCCAATGGCTGATCTCTACCTAGCTGGATATATCCAGGCTTTCATTGGAAGCCAAATCTTTTCTATGTGTGTCCCAAAGTTTGTATTTTTATTTAGTGGGATTTACCCCTTACAATGTAGTTTTAAGCTTGTGCGTGGCCTATGTGAGTTGCTAATGTGAGAAACGAAATGGCAGGCAAGGCTTTGTAATTTTGATCTTGAGTAATGATGTGATTCATTGCAATTGGCTCCCTTGCCACTGCCTGATGATCTGGCAGAAGACAGGCTGGGTAAGCATCGAGATATTTGCATTCTCTGCAGCATTTTGAGTTAAATGTCCTTGTCCTGCTTTCTTAAATGCCATATGTAAACAGCAGCTGACATCCATCTGCTGTTATGATCATGCTCCCCTGCGAAGGGAAGAAACACCAGAAAAAGGGAAAAAAAGCACAATCTGCCAGTTAAAACTGAGCAGTTTCATGGCATGATCACTGCTGAATCTACAATATACTTTGTTCAAAACAGAGCCATATATGGTGACTGCATAGCTCTTGTTTTTTGACATGACTAATCGCAGAGTTAGGCAAGTCAAACATTGTAGAATCAATTATGCAAAACAGACCTTTGTGCTTGAGGTGGAATTTATATTACTTTCAGATTCTAAAAGTGCAAAATGCACACCGAACTGCTTATAAGCAGTACCAGATCCAAAACGGGGGAGGTCAACAATAAGGTTGCCCCTAGACCCATGATGGCCAATCTATGGCACGTGTGCCACAGGTGGCACTCAGAGCCATTTGTGCCGGCACACGAACCGCAGGCAAACCTACCTCACTGTGCATGTGCGCGTCTCACAACTGATTTTTTGGCTGGTTTGAGACCTTTTTCGGCCTCCCAGAGGCTTGGAAAAAGCCTCTGCAAGGCTTTTCAGGACAAATAGGCCCGTTTTGTCACTGTAATACCGGAAGTGATGAAACGGGCATATTATTCGTCCTGAAAAGCCTTGCAGAGGCTTTTTCCAAGCCTCTGGGAGGCCGAAAAAGGCCTCAAACCAGCTGAAAAATCAGCTGTGAGGCACAGTGCAGGTAAGGGGGTGGTGGTAGGGTGGCGGGGTCAATTTTCATGCGCATGCGCAGGGGGGCACCCATTGCATTCTGGGTGCTGGCATGCAAGTGCACATGCGCTAACACGGGCACAATTTTTGGCACAGGAGCCCAAAAAGGTTAGCCACCACTGCCCTAGACACCGAAATACCTGCCACATTATAAAAACAGCACAACAAACATTATCCAGCCCAACTTTCTTAGAAAACACATTAAGGTGTTTAAGGTTTCAAGCAGGATATGTGGTCTCCAATAATTAAATTTTCAAGACTCTGCTCCTTCTGACCCCAGAGGCGATATAAAGCTATCTTAACTAATTCTAGAGAGGCCGACACAAGGTATTAAGCAACACTGTGTCTTCTCTGATTTTGGCTTGGGCTGTGAAGGAACCAAGAAGCTAGGAACTACTCAATAAACTCATGTTTAACACATTCATCCCAGCAATTTTTAGCTTTACTCTCCACATGCTTGTGAACTTAGAATTATGCTTATTTGGTGACCATGCTCCCCCTTTTGGTCTATAAAAATAATATATATCTTTTTCATATTTGTGCTGGAGGTTTTGGTTTGGGAGTTCTGTACATACAAAATTCGTGGCCTGCAAGTGAACTACATGTTTTTCCTAATGCCTTGTGGGATGGTGAAAGTAAACTAACTTTCCTGGCTGAAATGCACAAACACTTAAAACAGGAGCACCTGCAATACTGCTAGGACAGGGTAAGGCAAGAACCTTCCACTGGATTGCTGGTGACTTCTCAGAAACACAGGGAACTTGTAATCTTTCATACTGTGGGGACCAGGTGCTGCTGAGAATCAGACTGCCCACCCTTAACTTAGGAAAAGGCTTAAAACCTTAGTTTCAAGATAAAGCATTATATTCAGAGGGACATCCATTGAAAAACTTTGTATCTTATTCATTGAACAGACATTTTATTCTTCAGTATACTTATATTCTGCTTCTCCATGAAGCTCAAGGCAGCTTTTCCCACAGTTCCAAATATCCCAAATGAACACAAATCGGGCATGTCAACCAGCAAAATCCATACAATTTAAGTATTCAAACCATTAACTTTGGCACAGGCTTCCTCAGGATGCAAGAACAAGACAGTCTGGCATAGTTTTTCAAAACAGGGTGTCTTCCCAGCGTTAGGACTACCAACAAGCAGCAGTTCCCAGCAATGGGGAGAGTTGTAGCAAAATCATCAAAACCATTAAACTATTTTTATCCAAGTAGCTAGTGACTTTGGTTGGCCATTCATGGTAATGTACTAAATAGATCAGAGCTATTTCAGGAATGTCTTAAAACAGGAAAAAAAAAATCCTAACTCTCGGGGTTTCAAGCAAAATCTTAATTGTTGAAATTGAAAGGGTAAGAAGGCTTACAAGTTGAGAGGGTGAAAAACTTCTTCTTTTGAGTTTCTGGTCTCCTAATGTCAATGCTTACCAATTTTCTATAATACTATGCCTGTAATTTCTATTAAACTTTTTAATGTTAAAGTCACCATCCTCAGATAAATACGTTGGGCAGCTCATTTACCTGTCAGGCATGGTTTTTATTGAATGAAGTAGAATTGCTGTATGAAAAATTGATACAAATATGTCATATGCAAAATTTGACACTCTGTAGTGCACCACATTGAGATGGTGGTGATGTTTAAATTCAGCGCCACGTTTCTTAGGCTACTGCGGGGATCCAGGAAGCCAGTTCAAATGTATGAATCTATGCTATAAACCTTAATGCTTTTAAAAAATATGAACATTCTATTTTCCAACAAGGCCAACAAGAAACTGTCTAAATGACCTCCCAGTCAATTTGCCCAATTTTGTGCTTTCCTGTAAATATATTTTATAGCATTTTATACAGCAATTCTTGTGTTTGCTGGGCCAGTCCACTGAACTCTCCCATCCAATGTCCTGTTTTGCAACATGTTTGCTATGAAATATGCCAGTCACGGAGGCACAATCTATTTTCTCAGCTGATTGTGAGCAAACATATATCTTACTTCTCTGGTGAAAGCAAAAGACAGTAATACTATAGAAGCTTATATAACCTGCCCAGATTTGTACATCTGTACAGTTTGTATTGTGGGGGTGAGGGGAAGCAAAGAGCACATAATGAAGTCCATAAGCTCAACCAACTACAATATTTATCCAATTGTGCCATGCAACTTGCCTAAAAATAGTAGCTAACTATGAGTTTTATCACAAAATGCCAGGAGGTCCAGCCTTCTTCTGTTATTTTGTAAACCAAATTTTATCTAGTGAGAACACAAAATACAAGAGGCTTTCTTTGAAACCCAAACTTTCCTGCACAGACTTCTCCCTAAGCCAAGAACCCACTTCGGCAAATGAGTGATACAAGAATTAAGGGGGTTAAACCTCACTAAGGGGCGAGATTGGTTTCTTATTTTAAAGGTTTCTACCGAGAACATTCATGCACCTTCAGCTTTAATCTCTGAAAAAAGTAGTTCATCATGGCTGATGAGAAACATACCTGCTGTAAGGCTGACTAAACTGAGCTTACCTGTCAAAAAGGTTATACACTGCTGTGAGCATTTCTTGTGGAATGTGATTTTTTTTAATCAGCAGGGTGCTAAAATAAGCACACGGAGGAAAGAGAAAGATTTTGAGAATGTACAATTCTCCCACATCAAACCACGGGTAGCCAGGATAATCAAATGTTCATGCAACGGAAGGTCCCATTCCTTAGGCTCCAGCGGAATCCCGTGGTTTCAGGAAAGGTCGTATATAATATGCCCAAGCAATGGAATATACGGGGATTGTGCAAGGGGACCATGGGATTGGTTTTCAGACTGGGCCCAACTTCCTGGGTTGTTTTTTTTTTGAGTCCATACATCAGCCTGTGCATACAACGTCTTTTACATCTTTCTAGTTTACATTTTCAAGTTCCTCTCAACCCCAAATCAGTAAGACCCACGAGGTTTCCAACCATTTCCCATGTCTTTTGCACCCTCTCCATACCTTTCATTCCCACTACTAAGAATTCTTACAGATGTTTATGTAAGAAAAATTAAAAAAAAAAAAAACATGGGGGGGAGGGGGAGAGGAAGTGTCCTTTTAAGAAGATACCTGAAGATAAATGGAGACTGTCGTGCTATCACTGATGAGGTGGAATCAACACCTACCCTTTTCCAGGAACTAGGAGCCTAAGAGAGTGGAGGGACCTAATGACTGCATCTTTATAAGGCAGCTTTATGTCAGAGTGAGTTTGCACTGAGTGAGTCTGCAAGGGGGAGGCAGTGGAGCCGATAGTGAAAGCGATGCAGGCTCAGCGCAAAAGAAAAATGCAAGCACGGATTAACCGAGTGGACTGTAGGTTTCTTACACAGAGCTAAAAAAGACCAATGGGAAAGGAGCCTGCAATAAAGGAAGAAACCGGAGATAGTGAGGAAGACAAGGGGAAGGAGGAAAGATCTTGGTCAAAGCTCTATCACTGCTCTTCTCAAAGCAGACCCAATCCCCGTCATATTCATCACCGATAACAAATATTTAATTAAGTTGCAGTGGGGGGGAAAAAAATCAGCCACAGTACCCAAGAAGGTACTGTCAATACATTCCTCGTTGGGCAGGGTGAGGATGGGTGGCACCAGACAGACTCACCAGCCACGGATGGATAGAGACAACAGTAGCAGCACTGACACAAGACAGGCGTGGAGCTGGGTGTGAGTGACCCTCCCTCCCCCTTACCCACGGGGTCAAGGCAGCACCAGCACAAGACAGCTGAGAACTGGATGTATAGGCCTTCCCTTCTTTTCATCCCTCGCCTCAGTTGGGGCGGTGTCAGTCCTTTTTTGGGGGAGAGTTGAGGAGCTCCTTCTCTGCCCCATGGCCAAGTATGGTTCAGTGCTGCATGGCCCCTGCATGGTTTTGGTCAGGTAGCTCCACCTTCTTGGAGTTGTTCTCCTTTGGACCAGCATCTCCCGCTTTAGACTGTGCCTTCCCCCGCTGGCCTTTCTTGTGGCCTCGGATGCAGTGGGCATTGCCGCAGCCTTCATCGTCCTCATCTTCGCTCTCTGTTGAGCTCTCATCAAAAGCCCGGGGCTTCTCGTAGATGCAGCAGCCTGTGTTGAGAAAAAGGGAAGAAGTGGAGAGGAATGGCAAAGAAGGGAAGGTAAAAAGGACTCAAGAGGCAACAGAGGACATTAAAAAGGTGGAACACACACAAAAAAAGAACAAAGCAAGAATAAAGAGACATTGTGAATGCGGAGGAAAGTGAGCATTGATACAGCATGGGACAGTGTTTAATAAAATGCAAAATCAGTGGAAATATACAAAGCGGAAATATTGGATGCATGAAGATAAGGAATTGAAGGAAATGGCAGATAGTGAAGAAGAACAGAAGGAAGGAGAGGAAGAAAACACAAGAGAGATAAGCACAGAAATATAATAATTCAACAGCAATTGCATCAATGGAAGAGGAGACAAAGGAATAGTCACGTTTTATCTACCAACAATTCTCACTTTTGGAAAATGAAAGGACTATGCAGACTTTCTTCAAACTCCAGAACATTTCTCTCTATCCCATATGAATCTATAGGGATCAGCATAGTCAGGAGCAAATAATTCATTTTTCTGACACATGTTGGTGCCAGGATGGAAAAGATACAGCAATCTCTTCGCCTCTTTAGACCCAACTCACCAAGGAAAAGTAGAGACTCTGTCTACATGATGTTTGAATTATGTAGTAATTATTCTTGTTGCTCATTTATTTGGCCAGGGAACAGCAGGGAGAAATTAGAAATAGGACAAATAGCACCTCTCCAGTTAATTAAGTTATTGTTATAGCAATATCTCTATCCTCCTGTGATCATCTCAAGATGCCTTCTCATCAAATTTCCAGTAAGTACTGCTAAGTACCTATGGTTAATTGAGGCAATTAGTATCCCCTCCAGGCTACAATGTCATAAGCAACCTGGTGTCCTCAAAGCTTATCATTCCCAACTGAAGTTTAAGATTATATTCTCAACATTATCAAGAAGCAACCATGGAACATGTCAATTATAGCAAGTGGCTTCCCAGTACAGGACAAGTGGAGTATGTATGGGCCAGGATACATGATGATACAGGACTCCACCTGTTTTTCCAGGAATTATTCCTCTATTTCCACTAGTTTGTCCATACGCTGTGGAATTTGATCTCATTACCTATGCTTACATTCTGATATTATATGCTAGAAGGTGACCAGTCTACAGAAGGGTAACCCTAAAGCTAACAATCTAGATGAATGCATCCCTGGAGAAAGGGATGGATTAAGAAAATGTAAAAAAATGAGTTAGCCTCAATTAGTGCACCCTGGATGCTGCACTCACATTGGGAGAAATACAACTGAGGAGGAAGAATTTTAAGAAACAATGGTAGAGAATGGCAGTGCTCACATTTGGAAGATCTCCGTCCCAAGTGCTCGTTGTCCACTGTGTCACTTGACCATTCCACCTTCTTGGATGGCTTTCGTTTTCTTAATTTGATAGTGAGACTACGATTTTCCTGGGAAGACGACAGAAGAGAAGAGGGTTTGATGTACATATAATCAAAGAATTTCTCATTCAATATACAACAGCTTGGTTTTCCATTCTGCGGAATACTTTCTACATAGCTGTACCTGAGGGGAAAAACCTCTTTAGTTTTGCCAATAAAGACAACTGCAGACAGTTCTGAGGGCAACCTCAAAGTTTAATTGCTGCCACTTTTATGATCAAACCCTACCTATACCACAATATCTTATGCCATTAACTTGCATAAGAGCCAAAAGAAATAGCCTTTCATTATACATTGAAACATTAGATTTTATATTTTAATAGGTTCTGGGGCAGAGATATGAGCTGTCTACTGTAGAGAACCCAAGCTTAATTGAATTCTATATAAGAGTTCTCAGGTTTTATGAAGAATACTAATAGAAGAACATTTAAATGGGCAGCATTGCTACAACACAATGTGGTACTTTAATATTATATCCAGTATCACATCAGGGCATTTAGCACAACATTTCTTCTTAACACAAAATACTATATCTTAATATAGAAAAAAATTTAAATGATATAAATGCTTGATATGATACATCTACTCATCAATAATCTACAAAAACATCCACAATTTTGAAAAAGTGCACAGCTTTCATTTGAGTTCCATAGGCAGTCCTTAGCAACCATAATGGAACCTGCCCATCATGGCCATAAGTTGTGAGTTGACTTGTCACATAATTCTATCATGACCAACTTGATTTTACAATCATTTTTGCCCTAGTCATTAAGCAAACCAATGGTTCACTATGGGCACAATTAAAAAAAAAAAAAAAGGAAATGCTGGTTTTCAGCAAAACCAAAGTCACATGACACTACAAATAACCATAAATAAGCCCAAGATAGGTCTGTTGTAACATGGTCAATAAGCAACCGGTTGTAAGTCGAGGACCATCTGTAATTGAAAAAATACTGTAGGTGGCCTAGGTGATCCTGAGCCAAATTCTCTCAGCCTCTCGCAATATCCAAGGTAGAAGTAAACAAATAATGACTTTGAAGGCAGTTTTTGTATATCTATATCTCCATGTGTCTGTATGTGTGTCTCTCTCTGTGTGTGTGTGTATGTATGTATGTTATTCAGCTTTGTTCGGGTATTTTCCCATGTCATTATAGTTGTGCTTTTAAAGTTGTAGCAACATTTTGGCAGAATCTCATCTGCCATCATCAGGCTTCTGTATTGTGTTTGTCTGCATAGTGTATTGTCATTTCGCTTCTCATCCAAGAAGCTTCTTCAGCTCTGACAGGATAGTGGGGAAATAGAAGGATTTATATCCCTTGCAGACAGCTGGTCATTTGCATCTGTTTAGAGGGTCATCGAGGCCACTTGGAGGTTTAAATGTGTGTAGTCAGGGTTAACTGAGTAGTGCTCCTGGTTCCTGTAGTCTGCACTTTTTCCTCTGGAAATCCATTCCGAGTCCCACACCATTCAAAGGGTGTTCATCCCAAATTGTATAGCTAAAAGTCTGCAGAGATTCTCTGTTTGTATCTGTATTCTAAAAGTCTGTTAGAGACCCTGAGGACACAGATAAACCTCCCAAGTGCTTCAAGGACCCTCTATAAAAGGATGCAAATGACCAGCTGTCTGCAAGGGATATAAATCCTTTTCCCACCGTCCAGTCAGAGCTGAAGAAGCTTCTTGGATGGAAAGTGAAACGTCTTCAAAGAAAAATCAGAAAGTCCAGTTGCCTCTTGAAAACAAAAAACAAAAAAAGCACCTTTTGGAAGCTCTACAGACTTATTTGCTAGCGCTAATTCAGATTCCGAGACAGAAGCCGCTATTTCCAAATCTCCTCCGGGTTTTTTTTTAGGCAAACCCAATTAAAAGATTCAATGGGCTCCGTTCCCATTGATCCTGTTAGCGAGGCCTTCCCACCCTCGGAGGCTTTCTGCCACCCAGATGCTCTTCAGGGACCCAAGACCTTCAGGCTACCTGACAAAAGACCTGCCCTCCGCTACTTAAAGCCATTGGCCGTCCAAGTGATCCCAAGCTTTCCCTTCCATCACAGGCCTTCTCGCCGCCACCGAAGGCCCCCCCGCACCACCATCACCCCGCTTGGTGGTTGCCACGACAACCGCAGGCGCCGAGGCTCCGCGGGCGGGGCTCCTCCCTCTCCTCCAACGTCATCATGGTTGCCATGACGCCGGCTGCCCCTCCGCCCGCCCCCCACACACCCCTCCGCCCTCCCCGCCCCCGGCCTTTTCCTCACCGGCTCAATCACCTCCGTCTCGGTGACCGTCGTGGTCGCTCCCACGCTAGAAGTCGACTCGGCCATGCTGCGGCGAAGAGTCCGGCCGCGGATGGAGCTGCTTTGCGCGGGAGGGGAGAATATCCGTTGGAGCCCCCGCTCCAGGGCTCGGCGGAGCCCACCCCGGCCTCTGGTCAGCTCCCGGCGCCTGTTTAGCCGCAGCACCCGCCCTCACGCTGCAGTCACCGCCTCTCCCTCGCAGCGGGAGCAGCCGTCGATTTCCAACCCCACTTCCTACTTCCGGTGCATGTGCGTGGCTTTAACCGGTCCCCGTGGAGATTCCAGACTCACTTCCGGTGTGCGAAAAAAAAAAAAAATAGAAGGAATCGGCTGAGCGCGTTGGAAACTGATTTTTAAACAGATTTAACAGAGTTGGAAGGAACCTTGTAGATCGTCTAGTCCAGGGGTCTCCAACCTTGGCAACTTTAAGCCTGGAGGACTTCAACTCCCAGAATTCCCCAGCCGGCTGGGGAATTCTGGGAGTTGAAGTCCTCCAGGCTTAAAGTTGCCAAGGTTGGAGACCCCTGGACTAGTCTAACCCCCTGCCCAAGCAGGAGACCCTGGAGGTTTCCTTTCAGCAATCCTTAGTTTCCCTATGCTCTTGTGGTGACCGGGCTTGGTTCTGTAGCGATAATGGACTGCCATCTGTCAGAAACGGTGTAGGAGGTGGTTGGACTAGATGACCTATAAGGTCCCTTCCAACTCCGGCATGAAATAACCCTAGTTTTGCATTCGACAAAAAGACAGATTTTTGTTTATGGCAGCCCTGAAGCTTTGACCGGAGAATGACCATAGAAACTCGATTGTGAAGAATTTGGTTTTTGTATAACAGAGTGGTCGAAGTCTCTTATCTGATTCAACTGTGGCAGCCATTAACTTCCACAGCTTTAATTCTAACTTAACTCCCGTGGACCTCATTCCATGTAAAGAGGTCCCTAAGGGGGCCTGTCACATTTTGATTTTTTGAATTTGGAATTTTTGTTTGACAAATAAATACATTAGAACAGCAGAATTCTATTTAAGGGGCAATGTCTAGACTAGAGTTTGATGACAAAAAATCCTGTAGCCTTTTAAGTATCTGTTCCAAATGCTGACTCACCAAATCCTACTTCATAAATGTTTATTTGAGTTAAAATGTTAAAAGATTTTTCAGTGAAACAGACCATTAAGTCTATGTAGCTTAACCCAAAAGTAACAAAACAAATTATCACAATGTAGCCTGACATTTACCTGACATAATTGGAATAAAAAATGCAAGATCAGTTAATTTCATTGTCCGTTTATGCAAACATAAATGTGCTCCCTTAAGCATTGACTTCTGAAGGGATGTTGCCTAAAGATGCTTTAGGATTAAGATGCTAGTTTCTGATCAGATCCACTTTGCACATAATTTCCAAATGGTCCACTGAGGAACTCTTTTTTCCTTAGAGACTATTTCTGCACACAGCACCAGGAATTTGTGAAACAGTTATGGAATCTCAAAATGCAGGCAATCCTTGACAGAAGATTCTTCTTTCTGTAACTCAGGTGTGTGGAATATCATCAGATGTCTAACATTTAAACTTATATTGGAATAAGTGACAACTTTCTGTTGATGGTATTCTTGTAGTTTTCAATACTTTAATACTTCAAGCCAGTAGTTACAGGCAAATTACTGACTTGGAATTCAAACTGCTTTCTCCCATTAATAGCTGATCATCCACTTCTGTATTTGAGACCTGTATTTGAGATGATTTCCTATTCCCCAGCTAACTAGTCCAAGACTTTGAACAAGCAGAACTATAATGGCTTTTTCAAGATTCCACAAGGAAACTGCTTTATCAGTCTGGCAAGTGTAGTCCAGATATTTGGAAGAAGTCAGAGATAGTAACTGTTGCTTTCACTCCAATGCATGAATCAATCCAAAAAGATGATGCCCACCCCCCAAATGACTAAATTATGCAACATCACCAAAGAACATGCTTCTGTCCTCCCTCCCAATTAGAGAGTGTTGTATAAGTCCATGCCTTTGAGAGGAATTGGAATAAAATAACCCTAACACTTTTCAATATACAAGCCAATGTTCTGTGTCATATTGAATATAATTTAAAAAAATCAAATTTTGGAAACCCAAGGACAGAGTAATGGAAGACAGCACTGTAATATGAGTTGCTAGGGACCCACAATGATTCAAGATATGAAGGTTGCATATCAGTGTTACGCTATCCAACTAGAATGGACTTCAGCAAACCTTCACATCATTTTCAAATCTTCAAGGTACTTTGATGTTATGCTAGCTACTGACCAGTAGGAGTCACTATGCAACAAGTTTGGTTGTTACTGGGATTATTTAGGCTAGCTAGCTAGACTACCTCATGCTAGATACTCTACTGTTTACAGGGTTTGAAGCTTCAGGCCCCAAATTAAAAAACTTGCTAATATGAAGGCATATAAGAAAAGGAAAGCATTAATTATATGGCTTCTATAAGACATTTCCTGTAGGCTACTGGCAGCCAGGCCAAGATAACTTTAAAGTGAATAGTACTGTAATTGTCATGAAGTGCATGGCCTGAGAGTTCAAATCCGATTAAAAGATTGGACACTAAACATTTAGTACTGAGGATGCAAACTGCCGAAAAGTCCCAATAAAAGTAAAACTGATTGAATAGTGACTCCTATTCATCTATAGTTAGTACTATATAAAAACTACACAAGCAGCCCCATCTCCTTGAAGAGGAGGTGGCTTTGAGGTCCACATTAATAAAGATCAGAAAATTTGCAGTTTCTTCATGTCTGGGGGCAGGTGCCAAACGGAACCCAAGAAAGACTACAAATTATTCCTTTCGTGCTCACTTAGTTGCTATTGCAGTCTAGCATCTATTTCCCAAAGAACCACAAAGCAGAAGAATTAGATCATTTTGTACAATGTAGATTTATGAGTTCATACAATTTCATTGCTAAGCAACCACCCACACAGAATCATCTTTTTTTTTTTTTGAAACAGAATTCAGACCAGCATGAATAAAACCATAACATATTCAAAGGAGAGTGGAAGATCTCTCGTCCCTAGTTCTGTGTAAAACTCATAAGCTTATAGTAGCCGGAGGAACCAGTAAAATTCAATAAAAACATGAATTTATAGGGAAATAAATACACATAAAAGCAGCAATAAAGAGAAACTTGCAACTCAGCACATGTTTTGATCACTGTTCTTTCACTGACCGAAACAGTTGAGGAAAAGAAATTTTGAAGTTCTGCAAGGCCATTTGTCAGGTCCTGTTTTTGCTCTTTCCATTTTCATTTGAACTGTGCAATTGGATGATTGCAGCTGCCAATTTAAACAGGATGCTTCTAAAGAACCTAAGAATGTTCTCATCTCTTCATAAACATCCAAAAATAATTCTCTGGCACTTGGAATTTTAAGTACTGTCTTCCACAAATTTTGGCAAAGGTGATTAAGAATCTTCTTTCTCCTGGAACCTAGAATTTAAAGAATAAACAGTGTAAATTGTATTGAATTGTATTAGAGGTCGATGGAATTGCTGACACCGGATTAAAAACGTATGCTGGATCAATTAATGACTCATATACAATCATTTTACAGACAACGATTAATGTAATATCTTTACAACTCTCCCACTTGTTTTATACATAATCTAAATAACCTGACAAGTTAGATGATTTCAGAACTTCAGAGGCAGAATAGGCAAGAGAATGAAGAATCATCTGAGACCTATTCTGCAGAAAAATCTGGAGCCATCATCAAATGGTATCCCCAATACTTCTCTTCGAAAAGAACCCAGATGAATATTGGAGATGAACAAGACTGGCTTGCCAGGGACTGCCACAAAGAAGAGGGAGTCAAGCTATCCTCCAAAGCACCTGAGGCCAGGACCAGAAGCAATGGGTGAAAACTAATCAAGGAAAGAAGCAACCTAGAACTAAGGAGGAATTTCCTGACAGTTAGAAAAATTAATCAGTGGAACGACTTGCCTCTAGAAATTGTGGGTGCTCCAACACTGGAAGTTTTTAAGAAGAGATTGGTCAGCCATTTGTCTGAAATAGTGTAGGGTTTCCTGCCTAAGCAGGGAGTTGGACTAGAAGACCTCCAAGGTCCCTTCCAACTCTGTTATTCTCTTCTCTTCTGATCGGTCATCATACTTGTGGTGTATGTTGTCCTCCTATGGTGGTGCTGCAAATGTGGGTCTTGGTGCTCAGCTCAAATTATGTCACAGCATCCCACAGTCATCTGATCACCATTTGCAACCTTCTTTGCTGGCTTCCTACAAGCATAGTCAACGGGAAAGCCAGGAGGTTTGCAAATGGCAACCTGTTGAAGCCCCTGCTATATAATCCATAGTGATTTGCTGAATGACAGCAACAAGGAGTGCTGGAATTTCCACCCCTAAGGGTCATGGTCATTGTCCTTTATGACTGCTTTACTGTCATTAAGTGAGGACTACATGTGGTAAAATGAATTGTAAATTAAATCATGTCTTTAAAGTCCTCCTGGAACTCAGATATATTTCCATCATGGACTATTATCAGATTTGAGACTACCACAGAAAAACCTCTGCCTTACTACCACAATCACAGCTTCTACTGGTGGACCAGAAAAGACGGTTTCATATTCCTGGGGAGGTTTGTATAGATTTAGATAACCCTTGAATAAAAATAGTACAACATATAAATCCTAAATAGTTTACGGTCTTAAGGGCTAATCCTAACATTTAATGTTGAGTCCTGTAACAAGCAAACAATATAGCTGGGACAAAACAAATGCGACCTAACATAAAACAACTTGTCATCATAAGCAGATAGAGAGGGGCAATATATTTACAAGCTCTTACTTGCATTGGATGCAGGTGTAGAAAACTGTCTGCCCTTCATCTGCAGATCTCATCTGTCGAGTATGGTAAGCCATGCCCTCATGCCCACAACGAGGACATTTTCTGTCAATCTGAAATGATTGAAATGAACAAAATAAGCGTTCAGTAAACCTGATGTTGGTAAGGCAGAATCCTTAAGGTGCAATTGAGGATTTATTCCTGTAAGTCCTTTGGCTATGAGCACAGGCTGCTGCAGAGGTGCCCTTATAAAAGCTTATATCTAGGGTAACCTCCTGCATACAAGTTTTAAAAATCTAAGAACAAAGTTAATATTTCCTCAAGGGTAAAAGTGCCAAGCTCACTCTTTGCAGAGGAATTCATTTATACTTTTGTGTTCGTTTCCCTTCTTTGCAGCTATTCCAGATTGACTGAATATTTCTAAAATTGTTTCTAGAAAATATAGTCAAAGCCTATTTTAAATGTTTGATGGAGGCACAGCAGTGTCTGTTATTTCCCATGTCACCACAGGGTGACATATTTATGCAAATAAAGAAAACTGTCACAAATTATATAATTTACATCATTTGCATATTGACACTATCATGCCTATGATGCTTAATGGAACTAATAGCTAGCCTTCTCATTCACTCACCAGTGGACCCTTAACTTCTTTTCCTTCTTCTGCAGTCAAAGAAGAGGAATCTATTTTGTTGAATGTGACAGATGTATGGATGACTCTCTTTTCAAAATCTATGCAAAGAAAAAAAATGTATGAAGAATTATTAAAATGCTCATTAATTCAAGCGTGTCAGTTTCTTCTTTTTTATTTTTGTGCTTTTAAGTCAATGTTGACTCCTGGCAATTGCCTAGACAAGTTTCTGCAATTTTCCTGGCAAGATTTCAAGAAGTGTGTTGTCTTTGTCTTCTTCCTAAGGCTGAGAAAAAAGGACTGGACCAAGGTTACCAAACTGGCATCATGCCTAAAGCAGGACTAGA